>NC_083585.1:42741342-43008842 GCF_027579695.1 Neoarius graeffei | reverse complement strand
CTTCTTGCTGAAAGGCAAAAGTGCTAACCACTACACCACTAGGCCATTCCCAGCAGATCTGATTTGATTTACCATAGGTTTTACACAGGATCCCCTCCCTGATGCAACCCTACCCAATCTATCCAGGCTTGGGACTGGCACTAAGCATGCACTGTCTTCTACAACCCCAGTGGCTTGGTATTTTACCTAACCTGCATGTCTTTGAACTGTGAGGGAAACTGGAGCACCCAGAGGAAACCCACGCAGACATGGGGAGAACATGCAAACTCCACACAGAAAGGCCCCCATCAGCCGTAGTGTTCGAACCCGGAACCTTCTTGCCATCAGGTGACAGTGCTAACCACTACACCACCATTCTGCCCTCTGATTGCTTCTTAATGGCTATATTATATTGTGTTTATTTGTCTATATTAACATATATTTAAGGTCTTTTACAGCTGTGCTTATTGTCAGTGACTGATGCCAGATGTTATTATGCTGAACATGAGATGGTGATGGAGAAGTTTTTAAATAACCATTGTGTATATGTCAAGGAACTGAATAAAAGTAAACCTAGGAGCACAAAAACATGTGGCTGTCCAGCTTATGTTATGCTGCGCTCACTTTTAGTCACCACTTATCCTAGTCAGGTTTGCGGTGGATGCGGAGCCTACCCCAGGAAGACTATGCATGATGCAAGAATGCATAGGGCACTATGAAGACACATTCACATCTTGCGTAATTATCTTTGACAATCCACCTAATGGCATGTTTTTGGGAAGTGGGGGGAAATCAGAGAACCTACTGGAAACCCATGTGGATACAGGGAGAATACAGAACCTCCACACAGACAGTAAACTGATCTCAGGATCGACCTGAGAACCCTGGAGCTGTGAGGTGGCAACGCTGCCCACTGAACCATCAGGGTACTGTGTGTTAAATAGAACACATAAACAGAAGTAAACTAACCAGTGTGCGCAAGTTAAACGAAGGCCATAATGGAGCTACTGAGAAGAAAGAAGGCTGTTGGGGTGCCTCATTTTTCCCTGAAGATCTTTTTCTCAGGACAATTCTACAAAGAGAGAAGACATGTGTGCATGTGTGTGTGCACACACACAAACACGCGCGCACACACACACACACACACACACACACACACACACACACACACACACACACACAATATATTAAAGTGATAAAGATGTAATGAGACTTCTGAATAAATCCAACACTGAGTGATCACAAACAAAACAGCGAATCTCATGATAAGCAAATTTTAAAAGCGAAAGTTATTTATATTCAGTAATTCAAAAGTGGAAAATAATTGCAAAAGACAAAGCATTTGAAAGTTGGTGGCGATATGACATGAATTGAAATCTCATCTCATCTCATTATCTCTAGCCGCTTTATCCTTCTACAGGGTCGCAGGCAAGCTGGAGCCTATCCCAGCTGACTACGGGCGAAAGGCGGGGTACACCCTGGACAAGTCGCCAGGTCATCACAGGACTGACACATAGAGACAAACAACCATTCACACTCACATTCACACCTACAGTCAATTAAGGTGGGGTTTACATTAGACCGTATCAGCGGATCATCAGATTAACGTTTTTAAAATGATTAGTGTGCACACAGCAACACCAATACACGATTCGCGTGCACACAGCAACACCAATACACGGATACGCTTGGCTCCGCAGGCATCCTGCGCTCCAAATCACTCCGCCCTGAACAGTGAGTGCCCTCTGGAGGGTGCGCACTCCGGCCCTGCGCAGCTCACAGAACGCGCGAGTGGAGTGCACAAGCAGTGATTCGGGACTGAGCCGCTGTGTGTGTGATCCCAGCGCATATCACTTACCACTTGCAAGTGGAAGGATGGCAAGCCTAAAGACAATCATAACTACACAATGGGCAATATTTGCATCAGTATTTGCAGTATTTTCATACTTTTATACTCTTTAATGAAAGGTGATACAAGGTGGAAGTCCGCGCCGTTTTTCAGCAGTTGCATCACATGACCAACGCCAGCGAATCAGGAAGGTGGATGTCACAGTGACGTTGTCCAATGACGACGCCAGCTAGAGCTCAGCACAGCGTATCCGCGTATTCTCAATGTTTACACAGCACCGGACCAGACACGATCTAGATTGAATACGTGGACCCTGGCGGATTCCCGTTTCCCAGCGTTTCCAGGTGTTTTAATGTAAACGGACAGTGCATCCGCAAAGAAAACGAGACAGATACGGTCTAATGTAAACTTGGCCTTAGAGCCACCAGTTAATCTAACCTGCATGCCTTTGGACTGTGGGGGAAACAAGAACACCAGGAGGAAACCCACACAGGCACGGGGAGAACATGCAAACTCTATATAGAAAGGCCCCCATTGGCCACTGGGCTTGAACCCAGGACCTTCTTGCTGTGAGGCTGCCCACTTTAATAGGAACTTGTTCTTGATTCTAAGATTCCTGTTCTTGGCTGCAGGAGTGGAACCCAATGTGGTCTTCTGCTGTTGCATGCTGAGATGCTTTTCTGCTCACCACGGTTGTAAAGAGTTGCTATGAGTTACTATAGCCTTCCTGGCAGCTCGAA
The DNA here is from genome assembly GCF_027579695.1 of Neoarius graeffei. Lineage (NCBI taxonomy): Eukaryota > Metazoa > Chordata > Actinopteri > Siluriformes > Ariidae > Neoarius > Neoarius graeffei. The sequence continues at coordinate 43,006,274 of NC_083585.1, read as the reverse complement.
CCAATCTGGCCATTTTCCTCTGATCTCTCTTATCAACAAAACGTTTCCACACACAGAACTGTCACTCACTCAGTGTTTTTTTTTTTTTGCACCATTCTGTGTAAACTCTAGAGACTGTTGTGTGTGAAAACCCCAGGAGATCAGCAGTTTCTGAAATACTCAAACCAGTCCATCTGGTACCAACACCCATGCCACAGTGAAAGTCACAGAGATCACAAATTTTCCCATTCTGATGTTCGAAGTGAACATTAACTGAAGCTCTTGATTTGTATCTGCATGATTTTATGCATTGTGCTGCTGTCAAGGGATTAGCTGATTAGATAACTGCATAAAATAGCAGGTGTAAGGGTGTTTCTAATAAAGTGGCTGGTGAGTGTATATATTCAGTGTACATTCAATGTGTCGTGAATTAATAATGTTGTCTAATCAGCAGTTGATATATGTGAAGAGAATTGATCAAAACTAAAAAAATTTCCGACGTAATTTTCGAGGAAAGGACTGTACCATATGTAAGAGAAAACAGTCAGAAACCCTGAGAAAGTCAAACTCGTCATTTTCTGGATATACATAATGTACGAAAGCAGTAGGAATCGGTCACAGTCTTTCTAAGATATCTTAAATTGTATGGCTTTTATCTAGAAACACTTTTTAAAAATTACCAACTGCACCATTAAGATACCTGAATTGTAATGACACATTTCTTGTAACACAGAATATAGCGAGAAGTTTCTACCTCTGTAGCAGAATTAAGGCAACAATCAGAAAGATGATGATCAATAAGCAGATGATGACCTGAACGAGCCGTTTAATGATGAAAGCTAAGAGATAAAAAAAATGAAATTTGAGTAAGAGTTGATAATATATCAGAGCATGACAAAAGTTTTATCATTTCATATAAATTACAACTGAAAATGAAAATGCAAGAAAAGAAAACTAAAAGTCTGTAATCTAAAGTAATTAATCAATTACAGTGGTGCTTGAAAGTTTGTGAACCCTTTAGAATTTTCTATATTGCTGTATAAATATGACCTAAAACATCATCAGATTTTCACACAAGTCCGAAAAGTAGATAAAGAAAAGCCAGTTAAACAAATGAGACAAAAATATTAGACTTGGTTATTTATTTATTGAGGAAAATGATCCAATATTACATATCTGTGAGTGGCAAAAGTATGTGAACCTCGAGGATTAGCAGTTAATTTGAAGGTGAAATTAGAGTCAGGTGTTTTCAATCAATGGGATGACAATCAGGTGTGAGTGGGCACCCTGTTTTATTTAAAGAACTATCAAAGTCTATCAAAGTCTGATCTTCACAACACATGTTTGTGGAAGTGTATCATGGCATGAACAAAGGAGATTTCTGAGGACCTCAGAAAAAGCGTTGTTGATGCTCATCAGGCTGGAAAAGGTTACAAAACCATCTCTAAAGAGTTTGGACTCCACCAACCCACAGTCAGACAGATTGTGTACAAATGGAGGAAATTCAAGACCATCGCTACCCTCCCCAGGAGTGGTTGACTAACAAAGATCACTCCAAGAGCAAGGCATGTAATAGTTGGTGAGGTCACAAAGGACCCCGGGTGAACTTCTAAGCAACTGAAGGCCTCTCTCACATTGGCTAATGTTAATGTTCATGAGTCCACCATCAGAAGAACACTGAACAACAATGGTGTGCATGGCAGGGTTGCAAGGAGAAAGCCACTGCTCTCCAAAAAGAGCATTGCTACTTGTCTGCAGTTTGCTAAAGATCACATGGACAAGCCAGAAGGCTATTGGAAAAATGTTTTGTGGAGGGATGATATCAAAATAGAACTTTTTGTTTTAAATGAGAAGTGTTATGTTTGGAGAAAGGAAAACACTGCATTCCAGCACAAGAACCTTATCCCATCTGTGAAACATGGTGGTGGTAGTATCATGATTTGGGCCTGTTTTGCTGCATCTGGGCCAGGACGGCTTGCCATGATTGATAGAACAATGAATTCTGAATTGTACCAGTGAATTCTAAAGGAAAATATCAGGACATCTGTCCATGAACTGAATCTCAAGAGGAAGTGGGTCATGCAGCAAGACAACGACCCTCAGCACACAAGTCGTTCTACCAAAGAATAGTTAAAGAATAATAAAGTTAATGTTTTGGAATGGCCAAGTCAAAGTTCTGACCTTAATCCAATCGAAATGTTGTGGAAGGACCTGAAGCGAGCAGTTCATGTGAGGAAACCCACCAACATCCCAGAGTTGAAGCTGTTCTGTATGGAGCAATGGGATAAAATTCCTCCAAGCCAGTGTGCAGGACTGATCAACAGTTACCGGAAACATTTAGTTGCAGTTATTGCTGCACAAGGGGGTCACACCAGATACTGAAAGAAAAGGTTCACATACTTTTGCCACTCACAGATATGTAATATTGGATCATTTTCCTCAATAAATAAATGACCATGTATAATATTTTTTGTCTCATTTGTTTAACTGGGTTCTCTTTATCTACTTTTAGGACTTGTGTGAAAATCTGATGATGTTTTAGATCATAATTATGCAGAAATATAGAAAATTCTAAAGGGTTCACAAACTTTCAAGCACCACTGTACATTATTACCTTGTGTCCGAAATCACTCACTGCTCACTACATAGTGGACTATATAGCGAGTTTGCCATTTTGTAGTGCTGTCTGAATGTATAGTGAGAATTATTTCACCCTGTATAGTGGACTCATAGTGTCCCACAATGCACCGCGAAAAGTAGTGTACAACTGATGGTCACTAACCAAGGAATATATACACCATCATGCATTGCAGTCGCACTGAAAGAAAAAAAAGTGTGCTGGGGTGAATGGACGGCGGAAGAAACACTTTATAAATGGACATTCAAGTACAATTCAAAATAGAAAGAGAATAGAAAATAAGCTAAAATAGAATAAGAACAGATAAAATACAAGAATCAAAGTTATAGTGCAGAACGAGGAATTAATCAAATGCCTCAAATTTGATTTAATTAAAGGCAGCGGCAAAGAAGAAAGTATTCATTCTTGATCTAAACGAACTGAAAGATGCAGCAGACACAAAGTACTTTGTATTTATTAATTTGGGAAATACACTCAGTATAACATGTATTTATCACAAAAATACATGTATTTATTATTTTGAAAACCCACCAGCTGACTGATCTGGCACATTTTAATTGTGTGACAGTAATGATGTAAATAACGGTGCAATGGAGTAGTGTCTGAAAGTGTTTTTTCATTTTACCAATGAGCTCGCTATATACGGGTAGTCCTCTATATAGAATTCCCTAGATAGTGAGTAGGGAGTAATGAATGAGTGAGTGAGTGATTTTGGATACAGGCATTATTAGTTAATTTTCTCTGCTTGTCATGCATACTGTACATATTTGAATTGATTTCTCATACAAATTGTCAGTCATGAATAGCTTTAAAAGTGTAAATTTGTACATACAATTAAGATAGATTTCGATTGGTTCAGATTTTGATTCCCCCATTTCATTTCTTGCACGGCAGTAGTACGTTCCTGAGTTTTGTGGTTGAACTGTGTAGTTCTGACCATTTGACAAAACAGTGGTGTTTTCCTCAGACTTGTACCATGCAAACCAAGTGGCTGGAGGATAACACTGAACACTGCAACTCAGGTGCACTGGAACCTCCTTTTGCCACAGACCCAGTGATGTCATGTTATGGAGAATTGTTATAATGGGGTGATCTGAAGAAGAAAAAAGAATAGGATGAACATTTCATAAATTGGCTTCTTGAGGTACAAAGGATAACACTATTTCTGACTTGGCTAAATAATTTATGCATCATCATCATTTAGCAAAGACAAGGCAGTTACTAAGGAACAAATGAACACTGCAACAGTCGCATGTCCTTTGTTTGTCACATGAGCTTCATGTCTGATGACTTGCTTCCACCCTCATGAAAGTGAAACCCACCCACCAGACACATTATTTGTTCATGAATAACCCACTCAGGTGGCACGGTGATGTAGTAGTTAGCACTTTCACCTCACAGCAAGAAGGTCCTGGGTTCGAGCCCAGCGGCCAACGAGGGCCTTTCTGTGTGGAGTTTGCATGTTCTCCCTGTGTCTGTGTGGAGTTTGCATGTCTTTGGACTGTTTCCCCCACAGTCCAAAGACATGCAGGTTAGGCTAATTGGTGGCTCTAAATTGACCTTAGATTAGATAGAACTTTATTGATCCCTTTGGGAGGGTTCCCTCAGGGAAATTAAAATTCCAGCATCATCATTACAGGATAAACAGAGAATAGAAAATAGAGAAAAACTTCTAGATAAATTAAATTAAGTATTTACATATACAAATATAAAAAAGAATAAAATATATGGGGGGGGGGGGAGTCCAGCAGGAGAGGTACTGCACATTATATTGCACATTGTCCAGTATTGCTTATTGTCAGGCTAGGCTACTGCTCCTTCCCGTCCTCTGTCCTCCTGTTACCCCCCCCCCCGAGAGGAGTTGTACAGTCTGATGGCGTGAGGGACAAAGGAGTTTTTGAGTCTGTTCGTCCTGCACTTGGGAAGGAGCATTCTGTCACTGAACAGGCTCCTCTGGTTGCTGATGACAGTGTGCAGAGGGTGACTGGCATCGTCCATGATGTTCAGTAGTTTGTCTATAGTCCTCTTCTCTGCCACCGTCACCAGAGAGTCCAGCTTCATGCCGACCACAGAGCCGGCCCACCTGATCAGTTTGTCCAGCCTGGATGAGTCCTTCTTCGATGTGCTGCCCCCCCAGCACACCACAGTGTAAAACAGGACACTGGCAACCACGGACTGATAGAACATCCACAGGAGTTTCCTGCAGATGTTAAAGGACCGCAGCTTCCTCAGGAAGTATAGCCTGCTCTGAACCTTCCTGTACAAGTGGTTCATGTTGCACGTCCAGTCCAGCTTGCTGTCCAGCCACAGCCCGAGGTACTTGTAGGAATCCACAGCCTCCACCTCGACTCTCTTGATCAGAACTGGTCGTGACCTTGGTCTGGACCTCCCAAAGTCAATGACCAGCTCCTTGGTCTTTGAGATGTTGAGCTGCAGATGGTTCCTGTTGCACCAAATGGCAAAGTCCCTCACCAGGCTCCTATACTCCTCCTCACTGTCGTCCCTGATACACCCCATGATAGCTGTGTCATCGGCGAACTTCTGAATGTGACACAGCTCCAAGTTGTAGCAGAAGTCCGCGGTGTACAGGGTGAAGGGAAGAGGGGCCAGCAACGTGCCCTGGGGTGCTCTGGTGCTACTAATCACAGTGTCAGACGTGATGTCCTTCAGCCTGATGTACTGTGGCCTGTCGGTGAGGTAGCTGGAGATCCAGGTGACCAGGCAGGGGTCCACTCACATCCTGTTCAGTTTGTCCTGAAGCTTAAGGGGCTGGATGGTATTGAAGGCACTCGAGAAGTCCAAGAAGAGGATCCTCACTGTGCCATTTCCCTTATCCAGATGCGAGTGGGCTCAGTGTAGCAGGTAGAGGATGGCGTCTTCCACACCAACACCTGCCCGGTATGCAAACTGCAGACAGTCCTGGGTATGTTGCACCTGGGGTCTGAGGAGGCTGAGGAAGAGCCGCTCCAACATCTTCATCAGATGTGAAGTGAGTGCCACCGGTTGGAAGTTGTTCAGCTCTCTGGGCCGATTCTTCTTGGGAACTGGAACAATGCATGATGTCTTCCAGAGGGTGGGCACTCTCCCCAGCTGGTTGAAGATGCGTTGGAGTGGTTCACCCAGTTCAGCAGCACAGGTCTTCAGTAGTCGGGGACACACCTTGTCCAGGCCTGCTGCTTTCCTGGGATGAAGCTTCCTCAGTTGACCTCTGACCTGGTCTGCAGTAATGCATGGAGGAGTCTGTGTTGAGGTGGGGGAGGAAGGGGCTGCTGCAATGACTGGGGGGAAGTGTGTTGAGGGAAGAAGGAGAGATGGCTGCAGTGAGGGGGAGGGTGGGGGGGACGTGGGCTGGTTGCACTGGTTGAAGAAGTCATTCAGCTCGTTCGCCCTCTCCACTGTTCCCTCAATGAGTCTAGTCTTTGTGTTGTGGCCTGTGATGGTTTTCACACCTTCCCAGACCTCCCTCATGCTGTTCTCCTTCAGCTTCTGCTCCACCTTTCTCCTGTAGCTGTCCTTAGCTTCCCTCACGCAGCGCTTCACCTCCTGCTGTGCTGCTTTCATCACCTCCCTGTCCCTGTTCCTAAAGGCGGCCTTCTTCCTGTTGAGGACAGCTTTAACTTCCTGTGTTACCCATGGCTTGTTATTAGGGTAACACCATACAGTCTTAGCGGGGGAGACCATGTCTGCACAGAAGCTGAGGTAATCCGTCAGACAGCGTGTCAGCCCCTCTATGTCCTCACAGTGTGGTTAGCCCACACTGTGAGGACATAGAGGGGCTGACACATCCCAGCACATCCCAGCACATCCCAGTCTGTGGTGTCATAACAGTCTCTGAGGGCATCTTCCATTTCAGGGGACCACTTCCTGATGGAGCTAGTTGTTGCAGGCTGCCTTTGTACCAGGGGGGTGTACTTTGGCTGTAGATGAACCAGGTTGTGGTCAGACGTGGGGGAAGGGTATGACTCTGTATGCATCCCTCACATTAGCATACAGCAAGTCAATTGTCCTGTTGTTCCTTGTCAGACAGTCCACAACCTGGTAAAAAGCAGCCAAAGTAGAGTCCAAAGTAGCGTGACTAAAGTCCCCAGAAATGATCAAAAATACCTCAGGGTGCTGTGTCTGCAGCCTTGCTGTGACAGAGTGAATCCTCTCACATGCAGTGGCTGCATCTGCCCTCGGAGGGATGTAAACACAGATGGTGATCACGTGACTGAACTCCCTCAGCAGATAATATGGCCACAGGCTAACGGATAGCAGCTCCAAGTCCGGGCAACATAAGACTGTCTTTACGGAGATATGTCCCGGGTAACACCAGCGGTTGTTCATGTAGATGATGAATGGTTGTTCACGTAGGTGTGAATGGTTGTTTGTCTTTACAGTATGTATCAGCCCTGTGATGACCTGGTGACTTGTCCAGGGTGTACCCCACCTCTCACCCATAGTCAGCTGGGATAGGCTCCAGCTTGCCCGCAACCCTGCACAGGATAAGTGGCTACAGATAACGGATGGATGAATAATGCACTCATATGACTGATTTTGTTAAATTTCATGAAAATTTGCATGCATAGTCTCATTAACTGGTAATATTGGAACTATGCATTTTATTATTTTATCCATTTCCCCCACATTAACTCTGATATAAGAGCTGGCATTATGTGACAGGATACGCACACTTGACTGTGATATTTATTGGTGACGACCTAGCAGTGCCCATTTTATTGATGGAGATACAGTGGTAGGAGGCAGAGTCAGAGCTATTGAGGAAATGGAATGTTAATGTCTGTCCATGTCCCACTGTCACTGATGATTTCATCCATGTGTATTCAGACACTGGGGGCACAGAAACAGCTTCACAGGTGAGTGTCAGCGTAGACCCCTCCTTTAGCGCTTTACCAGGATGTGCTGATGTTTTAACATTTTTAGGGGCATCTGTGAAGACAGCACGGAGTAACACTGAACATATTTAACTCTCAATAATAACTTAGTTCTTGATAATATTGTAATAACAAGCTTACTGCACAAAATAGAGCAGAGATAGGCAGTTTTACTTACACCAAACCGTCAGGTTATTTTCTGAATAGTTTTCTCCCTCTGTGTTATGTGCTTTGCAGGTGTACAAACCTGCATCTGCATCTGATGCATTGGCAGTAAAACTGAGATAGTTGTTCTGAACCGTCTTTAATTCTATTTCCTGTTTTTCTGCATTTGTCAGAAAGGATCTGGTTAGTGTGAGCTCTGCCTGAGGTGAGCTTTCTACAGTACATGTGATAGTATACGATTCTGCTTCCTTTACAACTTCTTTCATGGTCAGATTTGGTTTTGTGGGAGGGTCTGTGAATAAAAGCGAGGGTGACATTTTAGAAGGGAATGTATATATTTTTGAGGAATTAAAAATCAAAGCACTTTAACAATATACAGGACCAGTCAAAAGTTTGTACACCCCTACTCATTCATAGGTTTTTCTGTATTGTGACTACTTTCTACATTGTAGAACAATACTGAAGACATCAACACTATGAAATAACATATGGAACATATACAGACTTATGTGGTGAGCAAAAAAGTGTTAAAATATGTTTCATATTTTAGATTCTTCAAAGTAGCCAGCGTTTACCTTGATGATGCTTTATACACTATTGGCATTATCTTAACCAGCTTCATGAAGTAGTCACCTGGAATGCTTTTCAATTAACAGGTGCCTTGTCAAAAGTTAATTAGTGCAATTTCTTGCCTTCTTAATGCGTTTGAGATCAAACAGTAAAGACAAAATAATAAATACAGTAAATAGCCCTGTAACACAACTGTAGTTATTCATATTATATCAAGAACCGTTCAACTAAGTAAAGAGAAACGACATCCATCATTACTTTAAGACATGAAGTGACTTTTAATTAATAAAAATAAAGAAAAAAAAATTGAATTAGAAGGTGTGTCCAATCTTTTGACTGGTACGCAAGCCATAAAGGCATGAAATACACCAGTCACCCTATACCTGATATTCCAATTGCTACTGTACTACAGTCTCAGCCAAACGAGAACTGAGAATTTATTAGATACATGAAGTGACTTTAAATGACTGCAACTCACTTAAGTGAGACCACTGCCTGGTCTTTGCTAGACAGTGATGATGATGATGATGATGCATAAATTCTTTAACCAAGTTAGAAATAGTGCGCCTCAATAAGCCAATTTATGAACTGTTCATCTTTTGTTCAGTAAGTGTTCAGAAGGTTTTAAGATGAGACCGTAACACTCCAAAAAATAATGTTCTTGCAATATTCTAAAATAAGCTGTAACAATGGTTTGCTTTACAATGTTATTATAATGTTGCTCACACAACGTTCCTGGTTAGATAAAATAATTTACCATTATGGGTACGTAAAATGGTATTTATAAATGTTCTCAGAACACCCAGAAAATTTGACTGGTTGAACATTCTTGTCACCAAACATTCCTAGAACCATGACATTCCAGAAACTTCCAGTAACCTACATCTGTTAGCTGGGACTGGATCGGTTATCACTGTGATCTTTCAGTTTGGAAACCTTAGAAGTTAATTTTTTTTCCACAATTTCAGCAACAACCTATAGCTACAACTTCTGATGAAAAAAAGTAGCTAAGAAAAAATGGCTGAAACATTAACAGTTGTTGGAAAAAAGAAATGATACTCAGCTGTCTTCTTGCAAATATCAGGATGATTAGTATAAAGTGACATAATGTTAAACATGATATTTTACATGGCTTAGAAATAAAAATAACAAAAAAGTAAAAAAAAAACCAAACTATACTTACAAGACACAAGAACATTTAGTTCAGTAGAGTTTGTTCCGAAACCTATAGCATTCTCAGCACTGCACTTGTACAACCCAGCGTTATGAACAGCCACTTTCTCAATCCTGTACACCTTATCAGTGTTTGAAAGGCAGAGAAACTGCTGTTCATGTTCTGGTTTAAAATACCAGGAATAAGTGTTGGCAACAGGATAAGCCTCAGTAATACATTCGAGCTGAAGGGTAAGACCCAACTTTAGTTTACTTGTGCCATCAATGCTTGTTTTTTGTGGAGCATCTGCAAAGAGAGAGAAATGAAAAGATCGTTTTCAAATTGTGCACATACTGTATGATCTGGTATTTTATATTTAAAAAAAACTTTAATGATTTAAATATCACTGTACAAAACACTTGCTTCATAGAAATATTTATATCAAATTTATTTAGACTGTTCTGAAAAACTTAAAGACACAATGTCTAGAAACACAAAGCTTTTCATAGTGGAAACATTTACAGGGGCATCTTTTGCATGCAATGCATGCGTTTTTCCCCCCACATCATTTATGTAATTTTCATGTCATTTTTTATACATGGTTTATTTACTTTCACATGTTAATGTTTCCACATGATTTTATGTATCTTAAATAATTCACCCATTCATGTGCAACTGCAGGGCATAATGGATTTTTTTTTTTTGGACATGTACTCATATATAACTTAAATGTGATGACATCCCATAAGATGATGACATGAAAATAACCCAGGAGCATGTAGTATTTTCAGTTTTTTTTTTTTTAACATTGGACCTCACTGTCACTTTCCTGTAAAAATACAAGCTTCACTCATTTTTTTAATCTCATTTCTAAAAAAAAAGGTCATATTGGAATTATAGCTTGTCCCACATACATCAACATAATACTTACACTTCACAATTACATGGGCAGTGTTGGTAGACGTGGTCTCTCCTACTGAATTTCTTGCCTGACATTGATAATGTCCATGATCAGATCGTGCTACAGACATCTCAGTGAATGTCTTCATTGTTTTTTCATGAATCTCTTGGTCATTTCTGTACCATTTGTAGGAATACTCTCCGACTTCTGGATTGCTGCTTTTCACCAAGCATGTGAGTGTAAGCTGTTCTCCCTCTTTGAGTTCAATGGATTCAGGACTGACGTGAACACCTTTTGGAACATCTGAGAAACACAAAACATGTTATGTATACAGTGTCTTGCAAAAGTATTCATCCCCCTTGGTGTTTGTCCTGTTTTGTCACATTACAAACTGGAATTAAAATTGATTTGGGGGGGGGTTAGCACCATTTGATTTACACAACATGCCTACCACTTTAAAGGTGCACATTGTTGTTGTTGTTTTATTGTGACATAAACAATAATTAAGATAAAAAAAAAACAGAAATCTGGAGTGTGCATAGGTATTCACCCCCTTTTGTATGAAACCCCTAAATAAGAGCTGGTCCAACCAATTCACTTCATAAGTCACATAATTAGTTGATTAAGATCCACCTGTGTGCAATCAAAGTGTCACATGATCTGTCACATGACGTCTGTATAAATCAACCTGTTCTGGAAGGACCCTGACTCTGCAAAGCAACATGAAAACCAAGGAGCCTCCAAACAGGTCAGAGACAAAGTTGTGGAGAAGCATAGATCAGGGTTGGGTTATAAAAAAATATCCCAAACTTTGAATATCCCAGGGAGCACCATTAAATCCATTACAGCAAAATGGAAAGAATATGGCACCATGACAAACCTGACAAGAGAAGGCCGCCCACCAAGACTCACAGACTGGGCAAGGAGGGCATTAATCAGAGATGCAACAAAGAAACCAAAGAGAACACTGAAGGAGCTGCAAAGATCCACAGCGGAGATGGGAGGATCTGTCCATAGGACCACTTTAAGCCATACACTCCACAGAGTGGGGCTTTATGGAAGAGTGGCCAGAAAAAGTCATTGCTTAAGAAAACACGTTTGGAGTTTGCCCAACAGCATGTGGCAGACTCCCCAAACACATGGAAAAAGATTCTCTGGTCAAATGAGACTAAAATTGATCTTTTTGGCCATCATGGGAAATGCCATGTGTGTGCATGTGACAAATAAAGGCTTCTTCTTCTTCTTCTTCTTGAAGGAGTTGGAGCAGTTTTGCCTTGAGGAATGGGCAAAAATCCCAGTGGCTAGATGTGCTAAGCTAATAGACATACCCCAAGAGACTTGCATCTGTAATTGCAGCAAAAGGTGGCTCTACAAAGTATTGACTTTGGAGGGGTGAATACCTATGCACACCTCAGATTTCTGTTTTTTTGTCATCTTAATTATTTTGTGTCACAGTAAAACAACACATTTCACCTTTAATATTGTAGGCATGTTTTGTAAATCAAATGATGCTAACCCTCCAAAAATCCATTTTAATTCCAGCTTGTAATTCGACAAAACAGGACAAACACCAAGGGGGATGAATACTTTTGCAAGACACTGTACATGATATGGGTTTGAATAAATTTTTTGATGTTCATTCTTCTTCTCTGGTTACGTGAAGATAATCTGCTGAACAATACTTATTCTGAGTACTATATATCAATAGTCAATTCATGACCCCTAAATGCAGTGCACTTATTGATTCAATAACACACATACTTACAAATAACATTGATATTTATGCCACGTGAATTTTTTATTCCATGAGTATTTTCAGCCTGGCAGTAGAATCTGCCTCCTTTTTCTGGTGTCATATCATGTAAAGTAAGCTTTTCTCCATGCTGGTAAATCAAGCTGTCATTTTTAAACCATTTGAAGTTAGGCGTCGGGTTAGCCTTGCTGGAGCAGGAAATTGTCACGTGTTCTCCTTCTTTCACGTCCTTAGAGCTTGAAAACTCACTCAGGCTTGTTTCTTTGGGTGCATCTAGATAAATATATAAAATAAATATATAAAACATAGAGATGGCATATGGTCTAGCACTAACTTTAGCTTGCAAAAACCTGATCCTCATTAAAGTGGAACACTGCAGACATTTAAAAACTCATCCACTCAAATGTTTTTCTTCCATTGCCCCAATCACTGGGATAGAATCCAGAGAATATTACAAATGTTAGTTCAATAACTGTTTTTAAACTCAGATCCAAAAACAGCTGAGAATATAATTATTTAACTCTGTCTGTTTCTAGTCTTTTTTTTATTTTCATGATTTATAGTAATTCTTATAGACTTTTTCTTATAGACTTTTATATGCTTTATATTACAGTGCTGAATTCTCAATTCTTGATTAATTTTCAATAACAGCAGATAATTTTCTCACAGTACAGTCAGCTGCATGGCAAAGCACAGGTTTATATTAATGTCCTCATTCTAGTACATGATCGCTTCTATAGTCACAGTTTGGGGCACATAAATGGATTTTAAACGTGTACGGGTTTTGTTTGTTTGTTTTTTGAGATGATGATGGTTTCTGTAAGAACTTTGTAACAGTCAACAAAAGTAAAAGAGGTAAAGCGGTAATTTTTCCGATACAGGAAAGTCTTCAGTGTAGGGGGTTTGAGGTTTCTCTGTCACATGACATGACAAGCTTCACAAGAGAGAAAAACAACAAGCTGTTGAGACAAAGATTCGCCGATATAGCATTATATTGTATAAAACATGAATTAACTTGTTTTATTAACAATGCAAAAAGTTAAACGTATCTATAAATGAATAAAAATACATTTTGCCATTCTTTAATTAACAAAAACTTGTTGCATTGACAAATTTCTGTGATATAAGAGGAAAATATTTGTGCATGTGCTGTTATTGAAAAATAATCAACATCCTTCCACCCTGCCGTGTTTTATTGCTCAAATATCATAATCTTATTTTGACCTTCTAATGTCTTGTTGAGGACACATTATGAGATTTTGAACTCAAAAGGAAAAGTCTTATATATTTAAAGATTATTATTATTATTATTGCATATATTCTCAAAACATAATCAATAAATACATCATGCGTGTACACAAGTTTGTCCATCTGTACCCACATTCCACTCTCAGTGTAACCTTCTTTTCGAGGCAGTCATCCCAGTTTTCAGAAGGACGACATGTCAAAATTCTCCCATCATCTCTCCAGCTCACCATCAACGTCACCTTATTGCATTTTTCTTCATTTTCTTTCTTCTCTATTTTGAGATGCGCGTTTGCTGGCAGCCATTCAGGATAAAGCTTACAGGTTTTTGATGTTGCACAGGAAAAACTTACATTGTCTCCTTCTTTGAATGACTTCAAATATGGTGGCTTAATGTGGACCTTGCAGGGATTGTCTACAATAAATTGACAAAATGGATGGGTTGTGATACAATAAATTTAATATTAAAACAGAAATAAGAATTAGTTAATAGAGAACAAAAGACTCACCATTGACTGTAAGCTCAAATTTCTCACTTAAATATTTGTGATCATCAAGTAGGAATCTGAATGCATACTTTCCAGTGTCGTTCTTTTTAAGATCATTAATTTTTAATGTGCATTCAGCCCAATGACTTTCGGTATGAAGAAATTCCACTCTGTCAGAGTACTCAGGGAGCTGTCGCCGCTCCTCTGTATTACTGTATACAACCATTCCATCAAATCTCTTTCTCGTTTCATTCCACTCAGGATCTTTAATCCACAACAGTTTCATTCCATCCTTATGGCTATATTTGCATTGAATTGTGACACATGATCCCTCAATTTTTTTTGCAGTTTTTACCTCAGCGATGGTTATTTTGGGCGAGTTATTTGCTGTTCTTATTGAGCTAAACAAACACAACAAGACTGAGGGAGAAACCAGAATCATTAACATATAATTAATTACAACTATTATATCAACATTATAAGAGTTATTTTTTTAATAGACCATAATTCTGAATTCTCAAAACTTTGCTCTGAAGGTGTTGATCAATTTTCTATAACAACAGCTTTAACATTAGTTAACATTACGAATTCAAATCACAGGTTTATATTAATGTGCTTGCTGTAACATATTAACATTTATAATAATAGCTGATTGACTGGAACTTGTGTGCTGGAAGCTCCACATAAACTAAGGCTAATAATAAATTGGTTTTAAAACATCCTGCTATTTAAGAAAGAAAATATATATATTTAACATTAATGGATGAAGGCTCCAGTGTCAGTTATTCAATCAAAGTTGGAGCTGTCTATTTTGTTTGCAGCCACAAAGGACATTATTGTTTCTCAGTAACAAGCTGCATTTTTTTTGGCCTTATTAACTGAAGCAATACTTATTTAAAGATTATAGTATTGTTATTTAATAAAAGTGAGCTTAAAAGGTTGCTGTGGTATAAGAAAAATAAAACACTTCGGGAAGTGCAGCTGAAAGAAAATAACTAACTTCAGGGTGGTTATTGTAACTCCATGTCACATCAAGCTGCATCACACCACTTGTCATTTATTATTTTTTGATAGCAGCCCTCCACAACACCTCTACAACCCCCTACGTGGTTTATTCCTTACTTACATCATTATATAGCTAAAGCAATATTTTATTTTTCTCTAGAATTTTAGTAATTAAAAAAAAAAATCACAATACACACCCCAGGGAAGGACAGAATTCCACACTGAATGCATCTCTTTGTAGGCTATGGTGTGATCTGGTTGCTTTTGAAAAAGAAGACATTTTTGTTTCAAATTGTAGTTCTTAGAAACTATTAGACATATAATCAATGTCCACTTTATTAGGAATACGTGTACACCGGCACATTTATGCAATTATTTCATCAGCCAGCAGTTCAATGAAAAAATAAATAAATCATGCTGATACAGGTTAAGCGTTAATGTTCACATCAATCATCAGAATCAAGAAAAACTGTGATCTTGATGACTTTTATCAGGCCTTGGTATTGTCGAGCTACACATGCCACCCTTGATGTTGTGGAGAGGCAATGCTGACCTCTCCTGCTCTCCAGACCTGCCTAATCCATCCTGATGCCCAACTTTCCCCCTTTCTGTACTAATTATTATGTACCATTTCACATGTTGCACTATTATTGTTACAGTTCCACCCTAGCTACGGCTACCTCACTTCACTGTGTCACTTTACATGGCTCTATACCACTAGTTTATGCACAACACTAGTGGAAGTAGTGCCACTACCAATTCTTGCTGTCTTCTCATCTCATCTCATTATCTCTAGCCGCTTTATCCTGTTCTACAGGGTCGCAGGCAAGCTGGAGCCTATCCCAGCTGACTATGGGCGAAAGGCGGGGTACACCCTGGACAAGTAAGCAATTGTCCTTACTTAGCTCTGTCTTTATTCAATTATATTTTCTTATATTCTATACTATATCATATTTTATTGTATTCTATATTCTATTCTATTTATATTATATCTGTCTTTATTTTATGATATTCTACATTTCTCTATATTTTACTCAGTACTTGAGCTGCTGCAATACGTGATTTTCTCCTCAGGGGGATCAATAAAGGAATATCTTATCTTTTATCTTACTTTTGACTGTTCTCATTGCTTCACTCTTGTGGAGGATGGCCCCATATGGACGGCCTAAAGATACATTTAGAAGATGGTTTTGGACACTTAATACAATTTTGCTATGATGGCTGAAGACTACAGTTGCCATGATAACTTTAGGACTTCGATTGCACTTGAACTCAAGTCTCCATCAATGAACAGTTGATAACATCAACAAAAGCCTATCCCAGCTGACTACGGGCGAAAGGCGGGGTACACCCTGGACAAGTCGCCAGGTCATCACAGGGCTGATACATAGACATAGACAACCATTCACACTCACATTCACACCTACGGTCAATTTAGAGTCACCAGTTAACCTAACCTGCATGTCTTTGGACTGTGGGGGAAACCGGAGCACCCGGAGGAAACCCACGCGGACACAGGGAGAACATGCAAACTCCACACAGAAAGGCCCTTGTCAGCCACGGGGCTCGAACCCGGACCTTCTTGCTGTGAGGCGACAGCGCTAACCACTACACCACTGTGCCGCCCTTGACCATATATACAACACACTTATAGAAGTGAGTTATTTATAATCACTCTATCTGTTATCATCCAAAAGAGGATGGGTTCCTTTTTTTTCAGCTTTACTGGGCTTCGAACAACCAAACAAAACAAATTAGCAAGACATGCAAATGAAACAAAACTAATGGAAAAAAGCAAAAAGGGAAGGTCCAAAAGGGTAGGCGCAAACGAGACCTAGAGTCCCATGCAAGGCACCTCGCTACTAAAATGTTAAAAATCTTGAAGAACTTAGGCAAAAGAAAAACACAATTAAAATCTATTGTTGCCAATGGCAACCACAATTACGACAAAGGCTCCACGAGCAAGGCATGTTAGTATCAAGAACATTAATTAACTGATCCTTGTACACATTAGTAACAAAAACCTTGAAAGACTTTAAACTAAGGAAATTATTAGGTATAGCTTATTTGCATATGAGGTTTCAGAGATAAGCACCACAACTGAAAAAACCACGACTGAAAAGTAGCAGTTTTAAAAAAAGTTGTTTCTAAGTATTTAATTTCACACTTTTTTTTCTTTACAGCATGACTTAGAAATCCAGTCTATTTCTTATTTGATTTTACACATACACATGCGGGCGGCACGGTGGTGTAGTGGTTAGCGCTGTCGCCTCATAGCAAGAAGGTCCGGGTTCGAGCCCCGTGGCCGGCGAGGGCCTTTCTGTGCGGAGTTTGCATGTTCTCCCCGTGTCCGCGTGGGTTTCCTCCGGGTGCTCCGGTTTCCCCCACAGTCCAAAGACATGCAGGTTAGGTTAACTGGTGACTCTAAATTGACCGTAGGTGTGAATGTGAGTGTGAATGGTTGTCTGTGTCTATGTGTCAGCCCTGTGATGACCTGGCGACTTGTCCAGGGTGTACCCCGCCTTTTGTCCGTAGTCAGCTGGGATAGGCTCCAGCTTGCCTGCGACCCTGTAGAAGGATAAAGCGGCTAGAGATAATGAGATGAGATGAGACATACACACACACACACACTAACTACACAGGGCAGCACGATGGTACAGTGATTAGCACTGTCGCCTCACAGCAAGAAGGTTCCAGGTTCAAACCTTATGGCGGAACTTCTGTGTGGAGTTAGCATGTTCTGTCCATGTCTGCGTGGGTTTCCTCTGTGTGTTTCCCCCACAGTACAAAGACATGCAGATTAGATAAAAATACCCAACCACTAGGGTTGCACAAGCCAGTGCATACACATATTTGGTGCTGATCCCAAGCCCAGATACCGTAGGTTGGGGACGGTTGCATTAGGAAGGGCATCCAGTGTAAATACATATGCCAGATCAAATATTCAGACAATGATGATCCACTTTGGCCACCCCTAATGGGAGCATCCGAAAGAAGAAGTTAACCTAATCCACATGTCTTTGAACTGTGGGAGGAAACCCATGCAGGCAGGAGAACTCTGCACAGAAAACAAACTCCAGACAGATGGCTGTGAGTTTTGAACCCACTATGTGAGTTTTGAGCCTCCATTATTCCCTCTCCTACCTGGAAAACAAAGACTCCTACATCAGGATGCTCTTTATTGACTACAGCTCTGCCTTTAACACGGTCATCCCCCACAAACTCACCCATAAACTGTCCACACTTGGTTTGCACCCCACCCTCTGTGACTGGCTCCTTGACTTCCTGACTGGCAGGCCCCAGACTATCAGGATTGGTAATAGGACTTCAGCCAGCATTATCACAAACATTGGCACCCCACAGAGATGCATCCTCAGCCCCATCCTCTACACCCTGTTCATCCACGACTGTGTCACCTCCCATAAGGACAACATCATCCTGAAGTTCGCAGATGACACCGCAGTGATAGGACGCATCACTGGCCGAGACGAAGTGGCCTACAGGGGGGAGGTGGCCAGTCTGCCGTGCCGTATTAAGCCAATGTGGTGCCCCTGGGCACTATACCTCAAGTGCCCCCCCCACGCGCACGGGTTCAGTAACCTCCTGCAAACACTCACAAACCTTGCCCTTTGCTGTCAAAAATAGTAGCATATACATAAACAATAGTACACATAAACAAGGTCATTCTTCCACATTGAAAATTTATTAAGTAGGCTACATTCACTGAAAACAACCAACGATATGCATGTAGGCATATTGAAATGTCTTATTCAAAAATGAGCAGCATATATTTGTATGTCTCAAGGGGATCCTCGTCATCGCCGACCCCTCGGCTAACACTGGCTGTGGTTGTAGCATCTCCCCGGCTAGTGCTAGCAGGGCCATCTCCCTCACTAGCATCGCTGATTTCACTAGCTTCGGCTTCAGTGCTGGTAGTGACAGCAGTTGTCGATGTTTTTATTAAAAAAAACAACGATCTAACACTGGAACATATTTAATTGCAGCTACACACCTGGAGTCTTTCTCTTTTTTTAATTTTCTCTTCGCACAACCACTCAATTGATGTCTGTCCATGTTTCATTTCTACCACGGTTTTTAAAAAATTGATACATTTCACCGTAGGTGGACTGGCTCAACTGACAGGTTGAGGAAAGGGGGGTTAATGGTCACATAGGCCACTCTTGCTCAGAATTATGATTTTTTTTGTTGTTCTCATGAAATTAGTGTTCATAATGAATTATGACTAACAATGTCAAGTGTATAACCATTTTAAGTGTACAAACATTCACGAAAAATATTTTTAAAGTTTCTGTCATGTGGTGCCCCCCCACTGGCTGTGAGTGGTTAGTGCCCCTGGGCACTGTGCCGCAGGCCCATATAGTTAATCCAGCCTTGCCAGTCTGGTGTCATGGTGTGAGGACAACAACCTCACCCTCAACATGGACAAGACAAAGGAGTTGATAGTGGATATGAGGAAGGAGAGGAGACCTCATCGGCCACTGTTCATCCAGGAGCTTTAGGTGGACAGGGTGAGCAGCTTCAAATATCTGGGTGTTCCCATCAGTCAGGACCTCATGTGGACACCTAACACCACACAGCTGGTTAGGAAAGCTCAACAGCGGCTGTACTTTCTGAGGAGGCTGAGGAAGTTTGGTATGTCGCTTAAGATCCTTAGCAACTTCTACAGCTGTGCGAT
This sequence comes from Neoarius graeffei, assembly GCF_027579695.1. Taxonomy (NCBI): domain Eukaryota; kingdom Metazoa; phylum Chordata; class Actinopteri; order Siluriformes; family Ariidae; genus Neoarius; species Neoarius graeffei. Next base: position 42,986,807 of record NC_083585.1, on the reverse strand, counting down.
TGAGAGCATCCTGACCAGCTGCATCACTGTGTGGTATGGCAGCACTACATGGACCGCAAATGCCTGCAGAGAGTGGTGAAGCCAGCTGAGAGGATCACCAGAACTCCACTGCCCTCTCTGCAGAGCATCTACCACCGCAAAGTCCACAGGAGAGCTGCCTCCATTCTCAAGGACCCCACCCACCCCCAGCACGGACTGTTCACACTTCTACCCTCAGGCCAGAGGTACAGAAGTGTGAAATGCAGGACTGTCAGATTAAAGAACTCTTTCTTTCCCACCGCCATTAGACTCCTGAACAGCTGACAGAAGTCTATAACCATGGACTACCTCCTTGTAAACTGTCCTTGACTGTTTACATTTGTTTACATTTACACGTTTGCACACTACTGCCCTTTTTCGCTGCTACGCTCTATCATTGCCTTATTGTATTATACTGCCTATTTTACACTATTTTACCTTTATTTTGTACAACCCCCATTCCAAAAAAGTTGGGACAAAGTACAAATTGTAAATAAAAATGGAAAGCAATGATGTGGAAGTTTAAAAATTCCATATTTTATTCAGAATAGAACAAAGATGACATATCAAATGTTTAAACTGAGAAAATATATCATTTAAAGAGAAAAATTAGGTGATTTAAAATTTCATGACAACAACACATCTCAAAAAAGTTGGGACAAGGCCATGTTTACCACTGTGAGACATCCCCTTTTCTCTTTACAACAGTCGCTCAAGTTTAGGGATAGGAATGTTAACCCATTCTTGTCTAATGTAGGATTCTAGTTGCTCAACTGTCTTAGGTCATTTTTGTCGTATCTTCCATTTTATGATGCGCCAAATGTTTTCTATGGGTGAAAGATCTGGACTGCAGGCTGGCCAGTTCAGTACCCGGACCCTTCTTCTACGCAGCCATGATGCTGTAATTGATGCAGTATGTGGTTTGGCATTGTTATGTTGGAAAATGCAAGGTTTTCCCTGAAAGAGACGTCATCTGGATGGGAGCATATGTTGCTCTAGAACCTGGATATACCTTTCAGCATTGATGGTGTCTTTCCAGATGTGTAAACTGCCCATGCCACACGCATTAATGCAACCCCATACCATCAGAGATGCAGGCTTCTGAACTGAGCGCTGATAACAACTTGGGTCATCCTTCTCCTCTTTAGTCTGAATGACATGGCGTCCCTGATTTCCATAAAGAACTTAAAATTTTGATTCATCTGACCACAGAACAGTTTTCCACTTTGCCACAGTCCATTTTAAATGAGCCTTGGCCCAGAGAAGACATCTGCGCTTCTGGATCATGTTTAGATACGGCTTCTTCTTTGAAATATAGAGTTTTAGCTGGCAACGGCGGATGGCACGGTGAATTGTGTTCACAGATAATGTTCTCTGGAAATATTCCTCAGCCCATTTTGTGATTTCCAATACAGAAGCATGCCTGTATGTAATGCAGTGCCGTCTAAGGGCCCGAAGATCATGGGCACCCAGTATGGTTTTCTGGCCTTGACCCTTACGCACAGAGATTCTTCCAGATTCTCTGAATCTTTTGATGATATTATGCACTGTAGATGATGATATGTTCAAACTCTTTGCAAATTTACACTGTCGAACTCCTTTCTGATATTGCTCCACTATTTGTCGGCGCAGAATTAGGGGGATTGGTGATCCTCTTCCCATCTTTACTTCTGAGAGCCGCTGCCACTCCAAGATGCTCTTTTTATACCCAGTCATGTTAATGACCTATTGCCAATTGACCTAATGAGTTGCAATTTGGTCCTCCAGCTGTTCCTTTTTTGTACCTTTAACTTTTCTAGCCTCTTATTGCCCCTGTCCCAACTTTTTTGAGATGTGTTGCTGTCATGAAATTTCAAATGAGCCAATATTTGGCATGAAATTTCAAAATGTCTCACTTTCGACATTTGATATGTTGTCTATGTTCTATTGTGAATACAATATCAATTTTTGAGATTTGTAAATTATTGCATTCCATTTTTATTTCCAATTTGTACTTTGTCCCAACTTTTTTGGAATCGGGGCTGTACTATATTACTTTTATTTTGCATTATACTGCTTTTATTTGGCACCATATTGCTTTTACTTTGTATTATTTCTTCCACCTATTTATTGTTGTAATTTGGCATTCATGGTGGACGACAAACTAAGAATTTCATTGTGCAGGAAGACATGTTCTTTACTGTGCATATGACAGTAAACACTTTGAATCTTGCTGTGCAGCGACAGTGCTAACCACAGCACCACCATGCAACCACAGACAACCGTGGTTAAAGAGGTCACATTATTTATCCATACTGATAGTTGATGTGAACATTAACTGATGTGCTTGACCTGTACCTATAATTTTTCATTGCACTGCTGTCACATTATTGGCTGATTAGATAATGTGCAGGTGTACAGGTGTTCCTATTTGGCATATCACAGCTGCACATGACTCACTCTCAACATGCCAACTTCACGGTTAAACAGTCGTTGTGGAACTGAGAAATTTGTTTTTCCAGAAAGTGATACTTAGCTGGACTGTACATTCATAGTATTTATTTACATCAAACCCTGTGAACTAAAAATAATAAGATGTTTGTTCCTTTGTAAACAGAGTCATATTTCATCTTTTAACCATATAAATATTTCTATGAATATAATATTACATAGCATTAATGTAGCAGGATTTTAATAATAATCTCTACTGTCATTCAAAAATATACAATAAACGTTATATGGTAATAGTTATAGAAATCTAAATATCTAAGCCATGTATATTCAATATCGCACCGCATCATCATTAAAAAAAAAAGCAAATAGTCTTTCAAGTCTTACAATTAAATCGTTGCTTTTTCCAATGCATTAGTTTGAATGTTCAAAGTAGTACACATTTTATCACCTGATCAGAAAAGTATTTGTATATTGACAAATAAATTACAGTTCATGAAATTCAAATTACCTTACAATCAAATCCAGCGTTCTTAATAAATGGCTCCAAGTGAATTCTTCAAACTAAAATAGTCCCTTCAAAGCAAAAGGAAACATACAAAAGGAGAACTCCTCAATCTGTTCTGCATTTGCATGATCAACCATACAGAAAACAAAAAGAAAAAGGAAAAAAAAGTCTCATTCCGGTTAGAGATTTAAAAAGAAATGCTAATATTTACGCCCCCTGAATATGCACAAACTAGCCCACTTCCTGTAGCACCAATTTCCTTTTTGCCTCTAAGGTGCTACAAAATTCAGTGCAAACTTTTCTATAGTGATCAGTAATAGTTAATACTGGTACATTCTGAATAACATCTGTGGGCAGATGCTGCCACATGGAAAGAAGAACAACCCTTATTTGGAGTTAGATAACCTCTAAAAAAAGTGTTTATCTTTGGAATTTCAGTTTCCTGACAGTTATTCAGTTTTATTATTCACAATGAATTCAGTGCATTTTTGGGTAGTTTGTTTAAATGAGATATTTCAGTAACTCTCTTTCTGTGAACTTCAGGAGCAAGCACAAACAAGACGTACAACTGAGGCATCATATCATTTTGGAGCAAATATAAAAAGGGGTTGGGTTTGAATGAAAACATGAAGCCTTCTGCTCCTTCCTTTAGGAAATGAGTGTGCACAGTGGTGTTTTTTTTTTAAATTGACATATGTTTAGACATGTCAATTTTTATGTAGATATTTGTACATTTTGGATACAAGTGCATACATTTGTATTTTAAATGCCAATAGGAAAAAAAATCCACATTTATGTAAAACATGCAAAGGGTTAAATATGCAGATGGAGAGGCTAAATATATATTAAAAAAGAAGTCATACAGAAAGTATATAGAATATGGGCAGAATGGAAAAGTTCATAAGCTGTGCACACACGGAGCAGGCAGGCACACACAAAGAGCTTATATACACAGTGGTGCTTGAAAGTTTGTGAACCCTTTAGAATTTTCTATATTGCTGTATAAATATGACCTAAAACATCATCAGATTTTCACACAAGTCCTAAAAGTAGATAAAGAGAACCTAGTTAAACAAATGAGACAAAAATATTATACTTGGTCATTTATTTATTGAGGAAAATGATCCAATATTACATATCTGTGAGTGGCAAAAGTATGTGAACCTCGAGGATTAGCAGTTAATTTGAAGGTGAAATTAGAGTCAGGTGTTTTCAATCAATGGGATGACAATCAGGTGTGAGTGGGCACCCTGTTTTATTTAAAGAACAGGGATCTATCAAAGTCTGATCTTCGCAACACATGTTTGTGGAAGTGTATCATGGCACGAACAAAGGAGATTTCTGAGGACCTCAGAAAAAGCGTTGTTGATGCTCATCAGGCTGGAAAAGGTTACAAAACCATCTCTAAATAGTTTGGACTCCACCAATCCACAGTCAGACAGATTGTGTACAAATGAGAGAAATTCAAGACCATTGTTACCCTCCCCAGGAGTGGTCGAACAACAAAGATCACTCCAAGAGCAAGGTGTGTAATAGTCAGCGAGGTCACAAAGGACCCCAGGGTAAATTCTAAGCAACTGAAGGCCTCTCTCACATTGGCTAATGTTAATGTTCATGAGTCCATCATCAGGAGAACACTGAACAACAATGGTGTGCATGGCAGGGTTGCAAGGAGAAAGTCACTGCTCTCCAAAAAGAACACTGCTGCTTGTCTGCAGTTTGCTAAAGATCACGTGGACAAGCCAGAAGGCTATTGGAAAAATGCTTTGTAGACAGATGAGAGTAAAATAGAACTTTTTGGTTTAAATGAGAAGCGTTATGTTTGGAGAAAGGAAAACTTGGCCAGGACATCTGGGCCAGGACGGTTTGCCATCATTGATGGAACAATGAATTCTGAATTATACCAGCAAATTCTAAAGGAAAATGTCAGGACATCTGTCCATGAACTGAATCTCAAGAGAAGGTGGGCCATGCAGCAAGACAACTACCCTAAGCACACAAGTCATTCTACCAAAGAATGGTTAAAGAAGAATAAACTGAATGTTTTGGAATGGCCAAGTCAAAGTCCTGACCTTAATCCAATCGAAATGTTGTGGAAGGACCTCAAGTGAGCAGTTCATGTGCGGACATCTACCAACATCCCAGAGGTGAAGTTGTTCTGTTCAGAGGAATGGGCTAAAGTTCCTTCAAGCTGGTGTGCAAGACTGATCAACAGTTACCGGAAACATTTGGTTGCAGTTATTGCTGCACAAGGGGGTCACACCAGATACTGAAAGCAAATGTTCACATACTTTTGCCACTCACAGATATGTAATATTGGATCATTTTCCTCAATAAATAAATGACCAAGTATAATATTTTTGTCTCATTTGTTTAACTGGGTTCTCTTTATCTACTTTTAGGACTTGTATGAAAATCTGATGAAAATTTAGGTCATATTTATGCAGAAATATAGAAAATTCTAAAGGGGTTCACAAACTTTCAAGCACCACTGTATATATTCCCACTCAGCATGGTTCCTCATTATAAACTCTATTAAATATATGGTTTCTGCTTTATTCTAGTATCTAGATGTACATTTAAAACAATATATGATTTAACACTCTTTTTTAAGTTAAAAAGGGTATTACAAGAAAATATGCATTGGCTTCAAAGATGTATATATCATTTGAATGATGAGTTGCTCTGCCACATTTGTTTTTAACAAATTTGCTTTAACAAATTTGTTACCTTTACAGCTTTATTTAGAAGATATGATTCATGTTTAACAGTGTAAAACAACTTCTCCATTTTATAGTTTCATCCATGTGGTGTATGTGCAGTTCTTTTCACAGTGGTGCTAACACTATATTTACACAATGTAGAAGAACAGGAAACCTCCACATTGTTTAGATTCATCATTCAACCATCAGGGTTTCATTTCCTTCTTTGTAAGAGATTGCATGGCCACAGCCTCAATTCGTACATATTTATTAAAAAACCATTTCCAGAACTGGGAATGTATAACTTGTCAAAATAAACTATTTACATACAGACAATACACATACAGACTCAATGCAGTAAATTTGTGCATAAATCTACATGATTCTCTTGGAGACTTGTTATAGGTATATTCATATTCCAGGTGGTAGGGGCACTGTGTGTCAGTAAAGGCATTGAGAACGACAACACGAGCCAAACTACAAACATGGCCACTCAGAACTACAACTCCCAGAGAGCACAGCGCCCCCGTCACCGGCTTATTGAAATCAGCTGTCGTTTATTCACTAACTCATCAGCCATGCTACTTAAGCCTCTCTCACACACACCTTCAATGCAAAGTATTGTTCTGTGTTTTCCAGTCCATACCAAGCCTTTCCATCTCTGCCTGACTCTAGTATTTCTGACCCTTGCTATCTCTCTTTGTTTACATTACCTGTCTTGCCCCTATTGCCCAGTCTGCCGATCGACCGACCCTTGCCTGTCTTTTGACCACGCTTCTTGTTTTGCGATTTGGCTTCGTTTCTAGTTTGTGCCCCGCTCTCCCCTGCACATAAGTGCCTGCACTCTGACACTGTGCATGATATTTTACAAATAGATTATTTGATAGCTTTGGTTTTGAAAATCATATATTTTTAAAAAAGCCACCATTATCACATACAAAACCAAACCCTGCAATACAAACATATGTGTGTGAGATATGGACTTTTTTGGATGCATTATGGATTAAACCAGATTCATGTCATACAGTACACATGCACTATGGGATCATACAATAAGTATGAATCACAATTCGTACAGCTATGGCCTGAATATTAGAGAAGCAGCCTTGGGCCCAAAGGGTCACCAGTTCGATTCCTGGGACCAGCAGGAAAAATGTGAGGGGAGTTGAGTGAATGAACAGCACTTCCCCTTCCCTCTGTATCATGGCTGAAGTGCCCTTGAGCAAGGCACCGAACCCCCAACTGCTCCCTGGGCGCTGTGGCTTTGCTGCCCACTGCTCTGAGTATGTGTGTGTGCTTATTGCTCACTTGTGTGTGTACATGTGTGTTTGCTGCTTCAGATGGGTTAAATGCAGAGGAAAAATTTCACTGTGATTGTACATGTGACAAAAATAAAGCCTTCTTCTTCTACTACTATATATGTGAGATCTTGTTGCTAAAAGGACCTGGTTTTCAGTGCTAGAATTGAGGAAAGGTTCTGTGAGTGATTGTAGTTCCCACAGTGTTTAAATATAGTTAACCAAAACTGTCCCGTTTGCATATATCAAGAGTTCCTCAGCTGACATGACAAATCAAAAAGCCACAATGAGAATAAAGTGCATGTGCAGCTATTGAGGAGGTGTTTACTGTATGTAAAACTGTTTTTGCCTGTTGTGTTCAGAGCATCACTGAAATTTATAAACTATAAGAAATGACCACTGGGAGGGTGTAACTCTTGTCTCAACTGGTTAAACTCTACCCTATATAGGTCAACAACAACACTGAAGGCATTGTAGGGTACACAACTGTTAAATAAGTTGGTACATTTGTAGGTTGTTCCTGGATGGATGGATGGATGGATGGATGGATGGATGGATGGATGGATGGATATAGAATGGTGTAATTTGTATGTGATAGGATTCAGAAAATATTCTCTAAAACAAAAATGTTTTTATTTGATAGATAAACCTATTTTGTCCATAATGGAAGGATGACTTGCTAACTTCAGTCACATAGAAAAAAAGTCAGACTCTACTGTTGAAGCCATCTTTAATCTATGTTTTGTTTTTACATGGATTTATACAAATTTACACTCAAAAGGTTAAAAAATGCCCATACTGTTCAGGAACGATGGTTGTCATTATGGATTTCTTTTTCTTGCCCTTATGTCAAGAGAAAATATTTGTCGTACTTTCACTCAAAGTATATACGTTACATACAATCTCCACTTTATCTATTCACTGATCAATGTCAAAAAATGTGGAAATTATAATAATCTAAGATTATATTCTTCTATGATTTGTATACACAACAATGATGGCTTGCTGTTAGTAACACGTGAGTAGTTCTACCTTCCTGTAAACATGCTCAGTTGAGCAGGAAACCATTAAAACAGAGGAGTGTCATTTTGATTCTTTTTGCAGTCACTGTGTTGCAAGCAAAGGAAGTCAGGCTTCACTGCCTGAACCCTGTTGGATTCTTTATTATGTAAAAGCATTACAGTTTTGGGACAATGGTAAAATTTTGCCAGTCATGACTCCCCTGTTGCCAAAACTACAATCTTCTCAGCATCAGCACTCATGTCATCAATGGCAGAATTGATGGTTTGCAGCATGACAGTAAAGGAGTGACTTACAGCTCTGGCTTGCCGTGGCATGGCCAGTTCCATCAGTCTCTTTGTGGCTGTGATGGTGTCCTTCTCAGCTGCTGCAAGCCGCTTTTTCACTTCGCTCTTGCTGACCTCCACTGACAGGATACATGTCCGCATTGCCTTGAGCTTGGCAGAGTCAATGCCCCGTTGCCATGCAAGTCTCTCCACAGACTCATCATCCAGGCAGAGAGACAGCTGGGCCTTTGTTAAGATCCGTACAGCAACACTCACATCCACCATGGATGCCACCATAGGTACAGGAATAGCAGAAATCCCACCAGAAAGTGAGGCTGCAGCCCACCCCAGGGCCTTGAAGGCATCCTTTTTCTTGGCCACTATTTTAGTGGAGAAGGTAGGCAATGCCAGCAGAAGGGCATAGGCCCTTATGTCTGGAAGGTCACCCTGCATTACCTCTAAGAGCTTTAGGAAGTCCAGCTTTTCCAAAGCAAAGGGATGCACAAGGAAGACTTTTGGCAAAGCCACTCCTTCAGCTTTCAAGGCCTCCAGGCTAGCTTGTCTTTTGGCCTCCAGGCTTTTCTCAGTGTCATTCTCAGTTGCCAATAAAGCAAAGTACAAAGCTTCTTTCTGCAGTGAACGTGCCTCTCTCCAGACAGCCACAGTGGTTGGACTAGGATTTTGAGTATAGGTCATGATCACAATGTTATACCGTGGGATTTTATAGCGTTCAATATAATTCTCAGGGTCAAAGGAGTCATCATTGGAGATCATAGGCAAATCCCACAGACGGAAATCTGGATGCTTGGGATTTGGGAATACAGCCAGTTCTTCTGGGGCTGCAGTGGATGGACAGAGAGCTGCCCCTTTATCACCAACACCAAGCCCCCTGAGGGAGTTAATAAATGCTGCTTTCTCTGTCCCTCTGTCCCCAGTGATTGCAATATTGATACGACTTATCAACAGGTCTTCAACAGCATCCTTTAGGTCTGATATGTTGTTCTTCTCAATAGACTCTTTAAGGATCTCCAGGAGGTTAAGACTCTTCAACACATCTGCCATGTCTCCTGCTGTGATCTGTGATGCAGATTTGCAGTATGTTTTGCAGTTAATTCATGCATGTCCATAACATTAGTCTATGTCCATAACATTAGTCAGTTACTCAGAGTGATAAATTATAGAGCTTCCTCCTTATTTTGTATACATATGTACAGTCTCAGAAAAAGAGGTTCTTAAAGGTTCTAGGTAAAACCCATTAACAGAGGGCTTGCCTTTCAAAGAGGGATTTAAGAAGCGCCCATTTACAAAGATAAAAACTTAATTATATGAGGTACCTTCAGGAACCCTTTTTATATCAGTGTAGTATATCTAGTATAAATCATAGGCATACACTCATCCAAAAAGTTCTACCTGAAGATCTTTGGAGACCTCATAGAATCTGTGTTCCCCCATAGGGAAGAACTATTTAGGGGGTTGAATAGAACCCTTTTTCCCAAGAATGTGTAGCTGATAAGTAGATTTTATTCTACCCACATTCACTGGATATGAGCAATCACATGCTCTAATTGGCTACTCCACTGCTAGGATATCAGCTCATATACCATGAGTAGAGAAAACCAAAATGGCAGAGCACATCAAGTCAGATATACTGTATCACTTTGTTATCAAGTATTTAAAAGAAACAGAAATAGCTAAAAGAATATACCCCCCATCTCCTGTTCCACACTTCAGCCCAGTTGGTGGCACCAAACCACCAAAAATCCTAAAGAAGAAGACGAAGAAAATGGCAGACCGTGCTACTGAACCAGCCAAGGATGAAATAAAAACTCTACTCGAAAACAAAAACCCCCAAAATAAAAAAAGCAACAAAATATGGAATAAAAGTATTTGATGGTAAAAACATCTCTTTTTATTTTTCAGTAGTAGTAATAATAATAATAATAATAATAATAATAATAGTTATTATTATTATTATTATTATTATAGCATTTTTCACAAATTGCTACTGTCATTTCGCCTGTTTGTTTACATTGTACGTGGAAATTATTTTGTCGGACGTTTTGTATAAAGTTTTTATTTCTCGAATTTGAAAAAAAAATGCTCTGTTTCTCAAAATCCAGTGAATGTGGATAGAATAAAACAGTTATTCCACTCAATCTCGTCGTACACAGCTTATAGCCAACTCAGCGCTATGCGTCTCATCGGCTATCAGCACATATCTGACTCGGTTTTGTGGAATAACTGTTAAACATTACCAGCTATATATTAATTGTTCATCAATCAAACATACTATTGTATTAATGTTGTAGGCTTTTAGCTAAAACATAGACACAATGCATGTTGTATCTAGATGCCTAATTATTAAGATTTTATTCCTTACCCGGAATTTTCCAAAAAGACATTCAAAGCTGGGTAGTTTATAATGGAACGATTTCAAGGCAAACACACAGATGTTTGTCACAGAAGAGGCAGTCCTGACATTTTGTCCTGACTATTTAAAGATGCTCTTCAGTGTGTAGAACATTCTAATCCTATTAACTCAGACTTAATCTGCTTATGCAGCCACAGAAACATAGCAGTTTTCAATACCAATAGAAATCAAGTAATGTGAAGAGTACGTACTATATATGGAAATGCAAACTAAAGAACTTTTAGTAAAAGCAGGGTTTTTCTTTACTCTTTGTAGTTAATAGTTCAACCACCTGTACTTAATATTTTACAATCAAATGAATAAATTCTATCAGCACACAATATTACTGAAGGTAGAACACTAATACTGTAAATTTACTTACATTTGCTCTTGTACACTTTCTCACTTATAACACATCCATCTCAAGCAGGTTCACTCAATAATCACTTTATCTTGACCAGGTTGCAGTGGATTCATAGCCTACCCCAGGAACACGGAGCATGAGGAGGGAATGGACCATGGATGGGATGCCAGTCTACTGTAGGACACCATGTGCGCGCACACATTCACATCTAGGGGCAATTTATCTTAGCCAGTGCACTTATTGGCATGTTTTTGGGCGGTGGGGGAAATCAGACACCTGGACGAAGCCCACATGGTGACATGGAGACTGTACAAAGAAACTTTAGTAGCTAAGGATCTAACCTGGGACCTTGGAGCTGTGAGGTGGCCACCCATTATAGATTACTATATTTGATTAAACATTGGCATGAACATTTTGTCCAAATGATAATCAAACATTTTGGTCAGGATTGTGATGGAGCCAAAGCCTGTGCTAGAAACAGCAGGCGTGAGGTGGGAATACACACATCGCAGGGCACCAAGTACACACATGCATGCCTAGTGACAATTCAGCGCAGCTACAAGCATGTTTTTGGGAAGTGAAAGAAATCTGGAAAACCTAGAGGACACCCGCAAAGACCGCGAGAGAATATGTGGAAATCAACACTGACAGTATAGATTGAACCAGGAACCCTGGAGCTGGGAGTTAGCAACACTACTTACTTGTTGCATCACTGTGCTATGCATTTTTTTGTTGTTGTTGTTCATTCTTATCTTAAAAAAGGGGGGGGAAAAGGAAACAAAAACTTTACATACTTAAGTATCATTAAACCATCTTAAAAATATATTCTAGTATCTCTAGTATCAGTCAATGGCATTGCTTAAACTTGAAAATGTGAAAATTATGAAATTTGTCATCTGCAAATACATAAATACTACACAATTTCACCCTGATTTATCACCACTAGCCTTTTCTGAAAGATCTTTACAGGAAAAAAGCTTTTATTATGATGGCCTAAATTCCTGTGGATACTTTATCATCCATAACAGCGTCTTCCTTAGATTATTAAAGGAGAACTGAAGGCAAATTTTTTATTATCAAAATTCTATTTATCTCATTTTATTAAATACAGGAATGCATTTTTGATAGCTATTTTGTCACTGCTATAGCAAGTCATGAGTGTTTGAAATATGCTATGTAATATAGCAGTCCATATGTCAAAGCAACGGCCGTAAACGAGATTCGTTGAGACCTGTGTGAGACATCGTAGGACGGAAGTAAAACGTACAGCGGAAATCAAAGTGACCGACATCTGCCAACGTTGTCAAAAGATGTGTGCGCCCTCTTTTGAATGCTGACGTAATCAAGCTGGAAGTTTTTTTGTTTTGATAGCAATCAGGAAAGTTTGAAAAAAGTAGGCAGTAATTGTCATTTAAACTCATTTTTGTTCAATATTTCATTTGGAAAACAGTTTTCAAAATGGCAGCACTGACACTTCACGTTTCAAAGTCTCACAGGAGTCTCGTGAAGATCACGCGGATAAGTGACACCTGCTGTGAACCAAACGAACTAAATTCAACATGGCTAAAAACCGAATAGGCCGATAAGTATAACATTTAATTGCAATTAGCTGCCAGTACGAGTCACGATATAAGGTTACTAAAACCGAAAACGTCATTGAGTAGCACGTTAATTAAGAAATAAAGCAAGTTTAAAAATGACTTCAGTTCTCCTTTAAGAAGGACAGCAAGTTCATTGGTCTATTGGCTATAGTCTGTATGATATAGCTTTTGCCTAAATGTCCAAAACGTTTCCTGGTTTAAAATGTAGAATTTACTGGTAGTTATTGCCTGCACTGTAACACATTTCAGCCTTGTTTAGTTATGTCCACTTACTTTTTCTCTTTAACTCAATAAGCTCTGAAAAGCGTTTTAATTTGAACTAATCTGTCTAAGTTTTCAAAGGTTAGACTTGAATTACTTAGTTGTCTTGACCAATTGAGACTTTTTCTGAGTTGAAACAAAGATAATCGTCAAATTGAGTTAACTTGCATTTTCAAGGCAGCAGGTGAACTTGCATTTCTAAGTTAAACCAATTTGAAATGTTTTACAATGTGTGAACCTGATTTTCTCTGAATGGTGCTCTTTACAGGGGCTAAATCACCCCCTGTGTCTCCTCAGTGACGTAGACTTGGCCCTAGCGGAAGTCTCCGTCGAGGAGCGCTGATTGCAAGGACCCGTACAATCGATACTCTCAGGCGAGTGGGGGAGGGGATTCCCCACCGAGGCTGCGCGCAGTGTGTTAGCCCGAGCATGTAGCCTATGGGAAATGAATAGTGTGTTGGATTAGCACTAATCCCATGTTTTGGAAAATCGAAAATGGTATCATGGGCCCCTCTGGGTTGTCACTAATCCATGTGCACAGGCGCGGTTTTAAGGGGTGGCAAAAGGTGGCAGTTGCCACTGCAAAAATATGTCTTGCCACCACAGTTGCCCCATATTTTAAAAAGAATTATTTATTAAAACACATTTTTGAAATTCAATTATCTATCTACAGAGATACTAAGCCCTCATCTCATCTCTACCTACCGTTATTTACGTTATTTCACACCCCACCCCACCCCCAGAATTTTGAAATGGCTTCACCCAGAGAGAGACGTTCTTCTGTTATGATTCTTCTGAATGCTCGACTTCTGATGAGGCAACGTCATTGGTTGGATGTATGGAGTGCTGTCTCGCTAGGTTCCGGTAGTAGCTATAGAGGATGTGCAGTCACGTGATCCGTCCATGTGTACTCCGCCATATTGGACGGCTTCAGGATTGTTTACCTTGCGCAAGCGTAATGGATCCAGGGAGTAATCCCCAAGAAAATTCGGAAAATACCCCATCTACATCGCGCGATAACTTGTCTAAGTTTGTTCAGCATCTTGAAGGTGACGTGAGGCAGCGTTACGTGGAAAAATGTTCCAGGTTGGGGATTGCAGAACCGTACAACTTGCCGCAATCCTTGTTCAGGGAAATTCGGAGCTGCAGTCCCGGCGATTTGCTCGATCTGGCCTACCACGACATTTACAATTTTCTTGTTAATCGTGAATCATGTTACACTGGCAAAGCCCTCAAAGCTTACAAGAGCCTGGAAGCTTATAAATATTTTGTTGCGGGATGGGTATCCCAACTATACCTCTGGAAGGTTCCGAAGAAGAATGTCTACTTGATAACCTCACGGGTAAGTGGCATTAAGACGTTTATCATAAAGAGACTATGCAGGACGTTTTATCGTAAGAATGTTCAAAATCTAAACTCAGTTCCAGATAATGACAGAGTTGTAAATATGTATATTTTTGTCTGAAAAAAAAATATCACAAATCACCGACTATGCAGTTATCATTCAATCCGAAAATCAACTTAACAGATGTACTAGGAGTATTGAATTAGAAGATTACACCTACCTGATATGAAGTGTTCACTACAAATTCGGCTGGTAGAACTGGGGTACCAGTTTTCTCTTCGCACAGCGGACACCCATTTTGCGCGTCTCTCCTCGTCTGCGGGGAATCTATAAAATGACAGGCCCTCCTTTTGGCCCTGTCTATTGGTACAACCAAATGCTGAACAAGATATAACCATTCTCGAAAGATCTACTCCCACACACTTGATAATTAGAACGGGTTCGTCTAAGTTCTATGCGTGGCCATGCTGTCCAAGATGGCAGATAAACAAATATCACGTGACCTCGTGACATCACATGCACACTCTCTATACCTGTAAGTTATGTTTTACTTTCTGTGTATGCTAGGCAACAAAATGAAAGCTAATAGTTTTGTAAAGTGATAGGCTTTAGAAAGTAAACAACTTGTGTGTTGTGTATTAGCATTACTAGCAGGTCAGCCTAGCTCGCGTTTTCACCTGTGTGCTATTCAGTTTAGTGATATACTTAATTTGTTTCTTTTAGTTTTACAGAAATCGAGGATGAACACATCTGTATAAGTTTGAAGTCTTCAGTAAAGATCCACAATCTAAACCGTTCGCTATCTGTCTATTTTTTGATACATCGCTAGGGCAGAATAGTTCCATTCATTGCTTGGGAATATACTTTCAGAAAAGATGGTTTAGATGGTTGAATCCGTTTTCCTTGATGGTACAATAGCTCAATACATATTTGACAAGATGACTTGATTGTGAGTCTTTCTTGAGCGTAAGTAAAAATGATTTCTACGATTTGCATAAACTGCTGCATCGACAACCTATGCCCCCCTCCTGGAACCTATGCCCCTCCTTTGCCACCCTAAGGAAAAATCTCTGGAGCCGCCACTGCATGTGCGAAGTATGAAGTGTGTGCGTCCAGGCGTGTCGATTTGCACAGGTGAACAGGCAGAGAGACAGACAGGCTTCCTTTAGTAATACAGATTTCTCATGCAAACTCTTTTGTTTCATAAAGGTAATTAGCCATTTATGCCAGAAGTGGGCAGTGTAGATTGTGTATCCACATTAGGTGCATCTAACTCGCACATCCTCAAGTGTTTGATTCCATGCATAAAGACAGTTCAGTTTATCAGACTAACTGTTCCTTTATTTCATTCAGTTCAGATGATCACAATCAGCACTGAATCCTTTTTGAGCAAGCGTAGTAGACATTTACAGTATCGAAGAATGAAAGTTTTAAAAACTGTTCCTAGACTAGTAATAATCATATAATTTTAAAAGAAGCCTTGTATTCTTGAGATGTTCTAATGATTTGCAATACTACTATACATTGGAGCCTGACAGTTAATATGTTTCAGGCTTTTATTTACATTTCCTCCTGCAATGCTTAATTTTGGCCTTGTAAAAACAGTTACTCAATTCTGCTACTTTTAAGGCAATCGACTGTACATGGTTTCAGAATACGGGAAATGGGTTGTTCAGTTGATCAGAAAAAGCAGAACAGAAACAAGGGGAAAAAGCATAGTCTGGTTTACATATTCGTAATGCAAATATTTATGCTGCATTTAAGACAAATGTAACTGGAGTCAGAACATAAATAGCAAAATCTTCACACAATCATTCATAATTAAAATGCCAGAGCCATTCTTCACAGTCCTTCTTCCATGTAAACCATGAGTACTGGTTTAAACCTGCACGTCATCTAACTCCACTTGCATCTGGCTCTCCATCCCAGCCTCCAGACCATGATCTACTTCATCCTGCTTCTCTCCATCCTGTGAGGTCTCACCTTCCTCTCTTTCACTCGGCTTTTTCAGCTGAATCTCTGCATAATCACTCTCCACTTTCCCCAAGTTTAAGTCTCCATCATTTTTCTTCTGTAAAAGTGAGTAGTTGATAGTGGCATAGTCAACATCATTTACTTCTGCTCCTTCTGTCTTGTCCTTTTGTAATAGCTTCATCTCTTCTTCAGTCCCATGATGTACAGCAGATGTGTTTGCAGAGACCTTAACATGAGACTGTACTTGAAGAGGGGCCTGTTCATCTGCCTGGTCTTCATCAGACTGCATCATCAACTAGGGAAAAAAATATTAAGCTAGAACTTTTCACCAACAGCCGTTTCTTTTAAAGCACCTCGTATGCCTGGATGGATTTTTTTCTTTCTCCAAACGCACCAATTTTAATAAGTAATGGAAAGGATTCTCTGCTATTATAAGTATGTGACACAAATAATGAAGTTAATTTTGAGAAACATTCTTGCTCTCTGGTTTACAATATTGAATGGAAGGGCAAAAAAAAAAAAAATCTACTACGTAGTAATAAATTGGGATTACTATTATGGTCCAGCCTTATACTGTAGCACAATCATAGGCATAAAATGATTATACAGGAGCACACTCACTGAAAGGTATATAGGTGGCACCATTTGTGATTGAAACTTTTTATGTTTCAAGTACGTAAGTGAGGCATGTCAAGCCGGTGTCTCTTTCGATTACTAAACAGAAAAGCTGTACTTGTCATTATCTAGCTCTTTTATTCAAATCACACAAAACTTATGGATCTGCCACTTGTTCCTTTCTTTGACTGGACAATGTTAGCTTAGTTTATTTACCTCAAAGTTCTTCTTGAAATGTATTTTGAAAAATCAGTGATCAAAAAAGTAATCCACTTTGCTCATGTTTTATGACGCCCATGATTGTACTTCATGTGCACCTTCTCAATCACTACAGATAAAATGTGATGGATGTGACAGAGAATGGGGCTTAAATAACTTAGCCCCTATGCACACCAAATCAAGGGGCATTACAAGCTGTCATGACTGTCACTGAGAGGATGCATGAATCTACACTCTGGGTCGGAAATAAATCAGCCCCAGTCTCTGCTTCATACCATTCTTTTATCTTTACTTATAACCACTTGTTCTTTGTTCGACAAAAGTTCATTTTTTTTCTTTGAAAGAAAAGGGCATTGCTCTGCTAGCCATTTATACCAGGTTCTGTTTGCTCTCTGTTATTTTAGAAGCTTGCACAAGATAAAAATAATATACTTACTTGGTCAGGTTTGCTTTTAACAGTCTCTAAGACTATATTTTCTTTGTCTGTATTTGCATGTGTTGTTCTGCATCTGCACAGAAAATGTGCGAAGAAACAGTGTGAACAAATACACAGGCTTCTGTAAATCATACCATTCATGCATGAGAATCGTCTTGTGAATCTGACATAGCTGTCAATATTAATTAAAGCATTGTTTACAATGCCATCTTTACATGTTCACACAGAAACATGCACAGACACATATAACCCCAATTCCAAAAAAGTTGGGACACTGTGTAAAACATAAATAATAACAAAATGTGAAGATTTGAAAGACATGGAAAACCTACATTTCATTGAAAATAGTATAAAGACAATATATCAAATGTTGAAACTGAGAAATGTTGTTGTTTCTTGAAAAATATATGCTCATTTTGAATTTGATGTCAGCAACATATTTCAAAAAAGTTGGGACAGGGCAACAAAAGACTGACAAAATTGTGTAATGCTAAAAAAAAAACCTTAATTTGGTTAACTGGCAACAGGTCAGTAACATGATTGGGTATAAAAAAGTGCATCCCAGAGAGACTCAGTCTCTCAGAAGTAAAGATGGGGAGGGGTTCACCACTCTGTGAAAGACTGCGTGGGCAAACAGTGCAACAATTTAAGAATAACGTTCCTCAATGTAAAATTGCAAAGAATTTGGGGATCACATCATCTATGGTACATAATATCATTGAAAGGTTGAGAGAATCTGGAGAAATCTCTGTATGCAAGAAACAAGGCTGAAAACTGACATTGGATGCCTGTGATCTTCAGGCCCTCAGGTGACACTGTATTAAAAGCAGACACGTGTCTGTAGTGGAAATCACTGTATGGGCTCAGGAACACTTCAGAAAACCATTGTCTGTAAAAACAGTTCATTACTGCATCCACAAATGCAAGTTAAAACCATATATACACAATATCCAGAAACACTGCCATCTTCTCTGGGCCCAAGCTCTTTTATGATGGACTGAGGCGAAGTGGAAAATTGTCCCAAGGTCTGACGAATCAAAATTAGAAATTATTTTTAGAAATCCTAGATATCATGTCCTCCAGGCTAAAGAGGAGAGGGACCATCTGGCTTGTTATCAGTGCACAGTTCAAAAGCCAGCATCTGTGATAGTATGAAGGTGCATTAGTGCACATGACATGGGTAGCTTGTACATCTGGGAAGGCTTCATTAATGCTGAATGATATATACATGTTTCAGAGCAATATGCTGCCATTCAGACAAAATCTTTTTCGGGGAAGGCCTTCCTTCTTTCAGCAAGACAATGCCAAACTGTTTTCTGCACATATTAAAACTGCATGGCTCCGTAGTAAAAGAGTCCAGGTGCTAAACTGGCCTGCCTGCAGTCCAGATCTGTCTCCCATTTAAAACATTTGGCACAATATGAAGCGCAAAATACGACAAAGGAGACCCCAAACTTGAGCAACTGAAACTGTATATCAGGCAAGAATGGGACATTTGTCTTTCAAAACTACAGCAGTTGGTCTCCTCAGTTCCCAAATGTTTACAGAGTGTTGTTAAAAGTAGAGGTGATGCAACACAGTGGTAAACATGCCCCTGTCCCAATTTTTTTGAAATGTGTTCCTGGTATTAAATTCAAAATGAGCATATATTTTTCAAAAAACAATAACATTTCTCAGTTCCAACATCTGATGTGTTGTCTTTATACTATTTTCAGTGAAATAAAGGATTTCCATGATTTGCAAGTTATCGCATTCTGGTTTTATTTACAGCTTACACAGCGTCCCAACTTTTTTGGAATTGGGGTTGTACACAGTCTACATACAAATGACTTTGTACATATTAATAGTACTATCACCAGCAGTGGCAACAGGAAGTAATACACAGGTTAGACTCCAAAATTAGGCAACTATAAGACATAAGATGTAAAACTATAAGTTATATGATTTTTAAAAATGACATGGCTTGAATTGAAAAAGTAGTGGAGATTCTTCCCCAATCATAACATTTGCCACTCTGACAACAGAACAGCTAACAATTTATCAAAACATTGCTCTGATAATAAAACTATAATCTAGAATTCTAAATTAATTCATACTGTACCTATTGCAGATAACCACAAAGTACGCGGTAGAGAAAATAAACGTTGAAAAAATCATTCCCAATAAAAATACGAGAATCGTCCTCAGGTCCAAATTTCTGATAAAGGTCCCTTCTGATAAAGGAAACACATAAGGAAATGACATAATTATATACAGTACTAGTCAAAAGTTTGGGCACCCCTACTCATTCATAGACTTTTCTTTTAATAGATATGTTATGTTCATTATGTCTTCTTATTAAATCAAATCATTGGTTTTCTTTTACATGTCTGAAACAAAAGAAAACCAATGATTTCATAGACTTTTCTGTTTTCTGACTGTTTTCTACATTGTAGAACAACACTGAAGACATCAAAACTATGAAATAACATATGGAACATATATGGACTTGCGTGGTAAACAAAAATGTTACAAAACAAGATATGTTTCATATTTTAGATTCTTCAAAGTAGCCGCCATTTACCTTGATGATGCTTTACACACTATTGGCGTTATCTTAACCAGCTTCATGAGGTCGTCACCTGGAATGCTTTTCAATTAACATGTGCCTCGTCAAAAGTTAATTAGTGCAATTTCTTGCCGCCTTAATGCATTTGAGATCAAACAGTAAATAGTAAATAATAAAAATACAGTAAATAGGCCTATTCCACAACTTTAGTGATCCAAATTATATCAAGAACCATTCAACTAAGTAAAGAGAAACGGCATCCATCATTACTTTAAAATATGAAGTGCCTTTTAATTAATAAAAATAAAGAATAAAACATTGAATTAGAAGGTGTGTCCAAACTTTTGACTGGCACTGTAAATGTGAATTACATACTACAACCAGCAAAAGTTAGTGAACAATGAACACAATAATAACACATACACCGATCAGCCAATGAATAACATTGATTATCTCATTATAATGGCACCTGTCAAGGGGAGGGATATATTAGGCAGCAAGAGAACAGTCAGTTCTTGAAGTTGATGTGCTAGAAGCAGGAAAAATGGGCAAA
Source organism: Neoarius graeffei (assembly GCF_027579695.1). Classification (NCBI taxonomy): domain Eukaryota; kingdom Metazoa; phylum Chordata; class Actinopteri; order Siluriformes; family Ariidae; genus Neoarius; species Neoarius graeffei. The sequence continues at coordinate 42,966,239 of NC_083585.1, read as the reverse complement.
TGTAAGGAAAAGTTAATGCTGACACCTTTCTGTTTTATCAAACAACTTTTTCAGCAGTTTGTGTTACAGTAGCTCTTCTGTGGGATTAGACTATACGGTATGGGCTAGCCTTCATGCCCCATGCAAATCAGTGAGCCTTTGACACCCATGACCCTGTCTCCAGTTCACTGGTTGTCCTTCCTTGGGCCACTTTTGGTAGGTACTAACCACTGCGTACTGGGAACACCCCACAAGATGTGCCGTTTTGGAGATGATCAGACCCAGTCATCTCACCATCACAATTTGGCCCTTGTCAAAGTGGCTCAGAACTTTATGCTTGCCCATTTTTCCTGCTTCCAACACATCAACTTCAAGAACTGACTGTTCTCTTGCTGCCTAATATATCCCACCCCTTGACAGGTGCCACTGTAATGAGACAATAAATGTAATTCACTTCCCCTGTCAGTGTTTTTAATTTTATGCCTGATCAGTGTATAAGTTTAGACCTATTAATGATTTGAGTTTAGCATTTCTTGAAACAGCTTAACGCATTTTTCTTCTTATCTTCCTTTTCATCCAGGATGGTGAAAATGAGACAACAACTGTCTTGGGATTGTCTCCTGATCACAGGATTGTAAGAATTCACAAGTTGAAGTGAATGAAAAGTTACAGAGAATTAACATTACTGAAGGTGCAATAGCTTCATTTATTCATGCAGTACATCATCAAAAAATTCATTTGTCATTTTAACTCATAAAATGTGTGTGTGTGTGTGTGTGTGTGTGTGTGTGTGTGTGTGTGTGTGTGTGTGTGTGTGAGAGAGAGAGAGAGAGAGAGAGAGAGAGAGAGACAGACAGACAGACAGACAGACAGATAGAGAGTTTATTATCTGCTCCTTGTTTTTTACCCTTTCCCCCATCTTTTCGTAGTTCTGCTTTTTCTAGTTTCCAGGTGTTGATTTTTTTTTTGTTTTGTGTGTTTTTACATGTGCAATGAGGAACCTGTCTTCTTCTCATTTTGACATTAGTGTGTTAGAGTTGAACATTTGCTGCCTGTCACCATACTAAACTCTCTGGGTGCTGCTAAATCTAACCTAATCAGAGACTATCTTGAAACAATTTGCACTTAATAATAACAACGTTGCTATTTGTAAACCATAAAAAAACTGATAATCGGCAGTGAAAGTGGAAACCCTTCATAGTAATCCCCCTGCATATGAGTTATTTTTTCTTTTACTTTCAGAAAGTAGCTAAATATTCCTTTCAAAGACAAACATTGGACCTTTCTCAATTTCGACAATGAGTCCTAAGCAGCTTTGTGCCTACTCATGAATCTACCACACCTTTTTGCTTACAAGCAACCAAACAACATACAATTTTATACAGATATGTTTGGTTGCTCAGTGCTGAATTCGAAACGCCTTCATTTCAACATTACTGAACTCCAGTACCCTTATGTGGAGTATACTTACAAAAAAATGTGTAATTTAATATATCACAATGCATGTGAACATAAAAGGAAGAACATCAGACTCATATACATGTAGAACATCATTTTAAGGATTCTTGTACAAGTCTGTTTGACCCATATTGATCAACATGAACAAACTCGAATCTAAATTAGAGAATTCATCCTAATGGAAATACATGAGCCTGAAATGGCACTCTCAGAAAAAATGGTAGTAAGCTTTGCTTGTCATTGTTACCATGTAACATCTATCCATTATCTCTAGCCGCTTTATCCTGTTCTACAGGGTCGCAGGCAAGCTGGAGCCTATCCCAGCTGACTATGGGCGAGAGGCGGGGTACACCCTGGACAAGTCACCAGGTTATCGCAGAGCTGACACAGAGACAAACAACCATTCGCACCTACAGTCAATTTAGAGTCACCAATTAGCCTAACCTGCATGTCTTTGGACTGTGGGGGAAACCAGAGCACTCGGAGGAAACCCACGCAGACACGGGGAGAACATGCAAACTCCACACAGAAAGGCCCTCGCCGGCCGCTGGGCTCGAACCCGGACCTTCTTGCTGTGAGGCGACATTGCTAACCACTACAACACCGTGCCGCCTTGCATATGTTCATAATTGCCTAAAATAAGTCCTTGTAGTGGCATGTAATAATGCTAAATTTGCACCAATACCTAGTATTTTGTGTGTGTGTGTGTGTGGGGGGGGTTCCACTGATTGTTAATTGTAAATGGGTTTTTTTACTTCTTGCTGTGAGGTGACAGTGCTAACCACTACCGCTACTACTGTGCCGCCTACCATGTAACATTCACCTTTAAAATGATTTAAGTTGATCACAAATGTTATCCCTTTATAAATGGCTTACACTACCTCACTGACAAGCAATGATAGTTAACTTTGGTATCTGTTTTATCTAAATGAATCATCCATCATATATAGGATACAATAAATTTTTCCAGAAGAGTAGTCTTCTAAAAAAGTTACATGGATGAATAAATGATAATGGTTGCATCACGCTTTCAGAATTTACATCATCTTTGCATAACAGTTTAGCTTTAACACAGCAAATATCCCCAGTCATTCATTACTGTATGTTACTCAGTTTTCCTGCTGCTATTTTTACTCTTACTAAGTTCCTAAAAACTATTTCTTAGTGTCTATTTGCCAAAACTAAAACTTGCAGGATGACTGTAGTTTCAGCTTGCATTTCTGTGTGGTGGTTTCCAGACACAACAGCCAAAATTCTGGCTAAGCTCGATAACTACAAGATTACTAACACCACTGAGTTCAAGTACCTTGGCGTAATATTTTCCTCTCTTGATCCCTAAAAATTTGTTCAGCATCGTATTGCATCAGCTGCTGGAAAATTTGCAGAACTAAAAAGAGTGCTCATAGATCATTGAGTGAAGCTTAAGACAGGAAGGAAGTATATGGTCACCTTTATCAGATTGAGATTGATGTACAATGCAGCAACGTGGGAGTTAAATACTGGTGTTATGAGCAAGCTAGAGGTTGAATGGGTGCGTTTCCTTCGAAAAATCGTATGTGGAGGCTTTAAACAGCACAATGCACCACCCACCGACCTGTCTGAATCAGATACCCCTTTTTCACCAAATCAGTTCCAGGGCTGGTTCGGGGCCAGTGCTGGTGCTGGTTCACAACTCGTTCAACTTGCGAACCAGCTGAGAACCAGCTTGCTTTTCCATCGCTCACGGTGCTAAGAGAAGACACGTCATTACATCGCTGTATACGTCAGTTACGTCGTTGTATACGTCATTACATCGCTGTATACGTCAGTTACGTCGCTACGTATGCATAAACCTTGGCGCGAATATCGAAGCAAAAACAACGCAGAAGAAGCAGCAGCAACAACAACAACAATAATAATAATGGATTACTTCGCGTTTGTACAGCTGCGGCTTCTCGTCGCTTAAAAATGGCGATCTTTCGTGGTCTTGTTATTGTTGTCGGTCTTAACAACTCCGCCCCCCCACTGACGTAAGCGGTTCTTTCCTCTGGCCCAGCAGAGAGTTGGTGCTAGCCTGGAACCGGTTTTTCTGGCCCCAGAGCCAGTTCTTTGTCAGTGGAAACAGAAAACCCAGTTCCAAACTAAGCACTGGCCCCGAACCAGCCCTGGAACTGCTTTGGTGGAAAAGGGGCAAGAGAGGGCAGCAGGGAATTGGGACTATGCCTTCATGTATTCCAATGCAGACATAATATAGACTAACTGGCACAACGATGATTAAGGAATATCAAGAGCGACAACTGCGTTAGAATGGACAATTATGCCTTACAAAAACAGTTCATGGTACCTACAGCAGACCAAGGGAAGTGTTGACAGCCTGATCGGTGGTTAAGGATTGAAAGGGTCATTGGAATGGACAAGGGATAGTTGTTGAGAATGATGAAGGAACATTCTGGATTCAAACGATGGATTCATGACCACTATGGGTGGTCAGACTCCTCGGACTTGGGAGGTCAACCCTCTAATGAGTAAATGATGATGATGATGATGATGATGATGATGATGATGATGATGATGATGATAAAATAAGCATTTTAACACAGCAACATAATGAACTTTTCAGTGAAGTGTACACCGATTAGCCATAACATTAAAACAACCTGTTTATTATGTAGCTCCCTTGTGCTACTAAAAGAGACCTGTTGAGGCATGGACTCCACATGACCTCTGAAGCTGTTGTGTATTTGGTGACAATTCATGGCAAAGGACTATGGTTGGTCATTGGCTATGTTACATTACAATACTGGCATTTAGCAGATGCTCTTATCCAGAGTGACGTACAACATACCCAGAGCAGCCTGGGGAGCAGTTGGGGGTTAGGTGCCTTGCTCAAGGACACTTCAGCCATTCCTGCTGGTCCAGGGAATCAAACCAGTGACCTTTTGGTCCCAAAGCTGCTTCTCTAACCATTAGGTCATGGCTTCCCCCACCCATGTCAGTTAAATTGCCTGTTTCTTTGAAAATAGACAGTTCTTTGGCATATTTAATGACGAGCAAGCTAGCAGTCTGGCTTGTGTAATTGTATGACTGTAACTTTATCCTTATTTTCACATTCTGAAGTTCTGTCAGTTTTAAGAAGATCTGAGGAGGGCAAAGTCACATGAAGATATCAGAGAAAAGCACCTTAGATTACCAGAAGAAAAAAAAATCAGACAGTATAATCATATACATTTGGAAGATTAAATGGTAACACTTTACTACAAGGCCCACAAAGACAAAGTATTTATTAGTCTATAACCCATGCTTTCATAAGTAGGAAAACTAATCAACACCTTCTAACAAATCAGATTTAAGAATTCAACAGCGCTGAAGAATGAATTAATACACTAGTCCTTAACTCATCAGGAAATAATGAAGCATATACATTAACAATCGATTGTGTCATATATGAATAGATATTAATAATGATAACAGCAAATATATAAAGTGTTTTCAGCTATATTATTTACTTATTTGCATTCAGAAAGAAATGTGAAACTCACCTCCTGGTTTCAAGGTACTGTTTGTGTTAATGATGTCATTATCTAAAACACAAATGACAAAATTATCATGCATCTCAGTGGAGAGAGGAAAGGTCAGACATGAGGTTATGTTCTTATCTGAAGTGGACTGACTGTTTCTAATATTATTAGGTAGTTCAGTGAGGTATTCTTCTTTGTTCATCTTCCAACATGTTATGTTTGGATAAGGCTTGCAGCATGAAATCCAAGCCGAACATTGTGGTGTTACAAGGTTTTCATCAACTGATGCAGGTATCGGAGGCACTGTAGAAATTAAGCACATTTCCTGTCCTCAGACTCAAATACATCTGTGGTACTGAGAATATCTAATAGTAGCTCAAAAGCATTTAGTGGACACACACACACACACACACACACACACACACACACACACACACACACACACACACACACACACACACACACAAGAACCCTGTCACTGGACAAAGCCATATCAGCAGACATCAGTTCCTCAGAGGTGTATATATATATATATATATATATATATAAAACTATTCAAAAAAAGTAGGGGATATTTTATTTTGAGATCCAAATTTTCACATATACAAAGGGATACGAAAGCATGTTGTATAGTTCCTTACTGAGGAAGCATTTCCAAAGAAATTCATCACCCAAACACATCAATGACACTCTCATGATCAGCACGGGATGCTACTAATGATCAAGGGGGTCGTGCCACAAATTTGCATGACTCTGAATTGGAAGGTTAGAGCCACTCCAAAGGAAGATTTTGAAGAGAAAGCATCAGATTATCAGTGGTTGAAGTCGTTAATTAAACAGAGACCATGCACCGTCTAACACAGGATGAGAGGTTACGTGCCCTGGGCGTGCTACAGGTTGGCACAAGACAGGTCGTTGTGGCAAGAGCATTGAATGTTTCCCAGTCTGTCATCAGCAGATTATGGTCCAGACATCGTGCTACAGGGTCTGTTCAGGATAGACCATGATCCGGTCGACCAAGGGCAACAACTCAGGCTCAGGACAGATTCATCCGCACTATTGCCTTGAGAAATCGTATGGTAACAGCAAATCAGATAAGTTCTCAACTTCGAAGGGATACTGGCTTGGTAGTGAGTGGCCAGACCATCAGGAATCGACTGCACAGATTTCACTTACACGCCCGACGTCCTCATGTCATTCCCTGTTTGAGGGATCGTCACATTAGGGCCAGACTCCAATGGTGTCGTCATCATCAACGCTGGGATAATCGCTGATGGAACCACGTAATGTTCTCAGATGAGTCGAGGTTCACTGTGGACTTCCTGGACAGACGCAGGAGGGTTTGGCGCCAACATAACGAACGTTTCCATGACGTTAACGTCATTAGACATGATCCGTATGGGGGTGGCTCTGTAATGGTGTGGGGAGGCATCACTGCTGCCGGCAGAACAGACTTGCATGTTGTTGCTGGACGTGTCACAGGGCAGTACTACCAGGACAACATCTTGGCACCCCATGTTGTGCCGTTTGCATGTCGTTATGGCCGCCGTTTCATTTTCCAAGATGACAATGCCAGATGTCATAGGGCCAGGATCGTTACAGATTACCTCCAGCAGCAGAATATCACCAGATTACCATGGCCAGCACTCAGTCCAGACCTTTCCCCCATCGAGCATGTCTGGGACATGCTTGGACAACGGCTATGCCAACGTCAACAACCTCCTGCCAATGTCCAAGAACTTGCTGCAGCATTGCAACAGGAATGGAATAACATTCCCCAAAATGACCTGGGACGTCTCATTAGGAGTATGCCACGCCGAATTCGAGCTTGTCTAGCCAACCGAGGGGGTTTTACCCACTACTGACTCAGTTTCAAAATGGTGGTAAATTTGCTGTGTGACCCTGTGTTTGTGTTGACCCTTATTCTGGAGAATCTGTCCTTTACTGGACTGGTTTCGAATAAATTGACAAATGTTTCCTTAATGTTTTTCTGTCATTTGTTTCCTTCCTGACCTCATGATCTGCATTTCATTCTACTTGTAAATCCAATATCCCCTACTTTTTTTGAATAGTATATATATATATATATATATATATATATATATATATATATATATATATATATATAAAATCTCATTATCTCTAGCCACTTTATCCTGTTCTACAGGGTTGCAGGCAAGCTGGAGCCTATCCCAGCTGACTACGGGCGAAAGGCGGGGTACACCCTGGACAAGTCACCAGATCATCACAGGGCTGACACATTGACACAGACAACCATTCACACTCACATTCACATCTACGGTCAATTTAGAGTCACCAGTTAACCTAACCTGCATGTCTTTGGACTGTGGGGGAAACTGGAGCACCCGGAGGAAACCCACGTGGACACAGGGAGAACATGCAAACTCTGCACAGAAAGGCCCTCGCCGACCACGGGGCTTGAACCCAGACCTTCTTGCTGTGAGGCGACAGTGCTAACCACTGTGCTGCCCATCTCATCTCATCTCATTATCTCTAGCCGCTTTATCCTGTTCTACAGGGTTGCAGACAAGCTGGAGCCTATCCCAGCTGACTACGGGCGAAAGGTGGGGTACACCCTGGACAAGTCACCAGATCATCACAGGGCTGACACATAGACACAGACAACCATTCACACTCACATTCACATCTACGGTCAATTTAGAGTCACCAGTTAACCTAACCTGCATGTCTTTGGACTGTGGGGGAAACCGGAGCACCCAGAGGAAACCCACGCAGACACGGGGAGAACATGCAAACTCTGCACAGAAAGGCCCTCGCCGGCCACGGGGCTTGAACCCGGACCTTCTTGCTGTGAGGCGACAGTGCTAACCACTGTGCCGCCCATATATATATATATAAAATCATGATGTAGGTGACATCACAGAAACAAAAACAGTGCATAAATCGAGGATATTACATAGTGGTGTGAAGATATGAAGTTCATCTTTGAGTGGTGAATATATTCACAAGTGAAAATATTTTCAACACGAGAAGATAAACTTCATGTTTTTATGCCACCGTGTAATGTTGTTTATATTATATATACATATCCACAAAAAAATATACAAGTTAATCAAAAGAATTTTAATTTTGAACCAGTTCGCCATTTTGACAACGCGCGTCAAGTCAGTGGGAAAACACCGGGAGTGACATCATCGGAGTGAAATATCAGAAAATATGCCACTCAGATCCACAATGTATTTCATATGAAAAATATGAGTTTTTCAGCACGAGAAGATAAACTTCATATCTTCAGGCCAACATGTGATTTTCTTTTTATGATATAGACACATTCACAAACAAAAAGTACCCAAATTTATCAAAGCAATTCATCGGTTTCCTCACGAGTGACATATAGAGATTTATGTCACAGTTTTGGGTCTCCATGTCCTGGATGGAGCACATACAGTTGCAGTCAGAAGTTTACTTACAGTTACATGAATGTCATCTTGGATATGAATGTCATGGCAATATTTGGGCTTTCAGTAATTTCTTTGAGCTGTTCTTTTTCTGTGCCAGAATGATTGTACAGCATACATCTTTAATTAAAAAAACAACAACAACTAGAATTTGGTGCACAAGTTTTAATTTTCTTTGGGATTTCTGAAATCAACACAGGGTCAAAATTATACATACAGGGCCAAAAATTTACATATGCTCACTTAGATTATTAATTCAGAGGTGCTGAAACTTCCAAAATGTCTCTTATCTTGCCAAGGCTGAGGTCTTTTAACTTCCTGTTAGTGACCATGATTGACTACAGCTGGTAGCTTCTCTGTGCCTTCATAAAAATGGTTTGTTTACAGCACTCATTGGATTGACCAACACACAGTAAAGTCCAAGGAGCTCAGTGCAGATCTGAGAAAGGAGCTCAATGCAGATCTGAGAAAGAGGATCACAGATATACACAACTTCAAAATGTCTCTTGGAGCCATTTCTAAACAACTGCAAATTCCAAGCTCAGTTCAAACAATTGTATGCAAGTTACTGTGAGGTGTAGTCACTTTGCCAAGCCACTTTGCTTCAAGAAAACCCAAACTGTCACCCTCTGCCGAAAGGAAATTGGTTTGGGTGGTCAGAAACAACCTGGGAACCACCATGGCACAGCCCTGCCATGAACTGGAAGCTGATGGATCATTGTCTACAGTTCAGATCACCATGGACTAAGAGGCTGCTATCCAAGAAATAACCCCCTGATCCTAAATTGACACCTTCAAGCTTAACTAAAGTTTGAAGCTGACCACATGGACAAAGTAAAAAGCCTTCTGGAGGATAGCTGTATGGTCAGATGAAACAAAGATTGAGTTGTTTGGCCACAATGACCACCATGTACAGAGGAACACTGTACCAGCTGGTGGTGGTGGTAGAATCATCATGCTTTGGGGCTGTTTTGCTGCCAGTGGAACTGGTTCATTGCACAAAGTGGATGGAATAATGAAGAAGGAGGACTACCTCAGAGTTCTTCAGCATAAACCATCAGAAACTTGAACACAACTTGGGACTTACAACAGGACAATGAACCCAAACACCCATCAGAGCTGGTTGTGGAGGATAAAGCAGGCTAACATTAAGCTTAAAACAAGTCCTGAGTTCAACCCTATTGAAAATATATGGACCGTGCTTATAAGTCGAGTCCATGCCAAGAAAAAAAAAATTAATTGAACTCTACCAGTAGGCGGCACGGTGGTGTAGTGGTTAGTGCTGTCGCCTCACAGCAAGAAGGTCCGGGTTCGAGCCCCGTGGCCAGCGAGGGCCTTTCTGTGTGGAGTTTGCATGTTCTCCCCATGTCTGCGTGGGTTTCCTCCGGGTGCTCCGGTTTTCCCCACAGTCCAAAGACATGCAGGTTAGGTTAACTGGTGACTCTAAATTGACCGTAGGTGTGAGTGTGAATGGTTGTCTGTGTCTATGTGTCAGCCCTGTGATGACCTGGCGACTTGTCCAGGGTGTACCCCGCCTTTCGCCCGTAGTCAGCTGGGATAGGCTCCAGCTTGCCTGCGACCCTGTAGAAGGATAAAGCGGCTAGAGATAATGAGATGAGATGAGATGTATAATTTTGGCCCTGTGTTGATTTCAGAAAACCCAAAGACAATTAAAACTTGTGCACCAAATTCTAGTGGGGTTTTTTTTTAATTAAAGATGTATGTTGTACATTCTGCAACAGAAAAAGAACAGTTCAAAGAAATTACTGAAAGCCCAAATATTGTCATGACATTCATATCCAAAATGACATTCATGTCACTGTATGTAAACTTCTGACCGCAACTGTATGAAAAATACAAGTGGCGTATTTCCCAGTAAAACACTAGTTTCCATATAATATACATGCGTATGCTCTCAATGGAGAAACATGAAGTAGGCTAAAGTTAACAGGCTCACTTACCATAACAACTTGTTAACAACATTGTGATTAAGTAGAAAATAAGCAAGACATTCACAGACCATCCACTGGCTAAAACTATAGTGCTATACTTAACACCTACTCAAAGTGAAACTATGACTTTATAGTGCTCACAGAAGCACTGTCACTGGACAAAGCCACACCAGCAGACATGAGTTTCAGAAGTGCGTATGTACTGTATAACACACTATAACAGTACTATCTAGAACTTTCTGAAGTATATTATATAATTGAGAAGTGATTATAAAGCTATTGTCAGAACTATTGCTGTTTACCAAACTTTTTAAGAGCGTTATGTTGAAAAAGAAGTATAAGTAAGACATAAAATGCAACTGGATGCACTGTTATAGGAAAACAATTGACGATAGAATGAAATGAAGTTCCTCTTACGGTATATGACAGTAATTTGGCAAAACGTTTTACAATTTTTTTATTAATTAATAGAAAAGTACTGGAATGACGAGGTCAATTATTTTGCATTTGCGATGCACTGAAGACATTTTTGTTTGAGATCAAAAGCTAAGTATGAGATGACCATTCAGAATTTCAGCTTTTACTTCCTGATATTTACATCTAAATGTATTAAACAGCTTCGATTATGGAACCTTTTACTTGAACTCACCCATATTTCAAGTGATCAAAATTGCTGAACGTGGGACTGACAGGTGTTTTTTGTTGTTGTTTTTTTGCACAGATGTGCCCTGTCATTATGATTGTTTAAACTGTTAATAGCTCTTAAGAAATATAGAGGCCATACCACAAGTTTCAAGCAAGGGACCCAAAGGCAACCAAATATTAAGTGTTATTTGCGTTAAGACTCTCTGTTTCATTACTTTTGATTACATAGCAATTAGGTAGTCTACTACCAAAAGGTGCCATGTTCTATGTTGTTTAACCCATAGAGATGTGAAAACCAGGAAATGAAAGCTGGCAGTCTAATCTATCACCTCAAAGTCATCTTTACATCTCAGCCACAAATGTCTTCAAAGTACAGCAGAAATAAATGAACAGGCCTTGCTATTCCAGTCGATTCAGAGGGGACTGTATATGTCTGTCTATTGAGTTTGCAAAGTTTACTTTGCAGCCTGACACTGAACAATATATATATACGGTATATATTTGGGCGGCACGGTGGTGTAGTGGTTAGCGCTGTCGCCTCACAGCAAGAAGGTCCGGGTTCGAGTCCCGTGGCCGGCAAGGGCCTTTCTGTGTGGAGTTTGCATGTTCTCCCCGTGTCCGCGTGGGTTTCCTCCGGGTGCTCCGGTTTCCCCCACAGTCCAAAGACATGCAGGTTAGGTTAACTGGTGACTCTAAATTGACCATGAGTGTGAATGGTTGTCTGTGTCTATGTGTCAGCCCTGTGATGACCTGGCGACTTGTCCAGGGTGTACCTCGCCTTTCGCCCGTAGTCAGTTGGGATAGGCTCCAGCTTGCCTGCGACCCTGTAGAACAGGATAAAGCGGCTAGAGATAATGAGATGAGATAGCTATATATATTTGCAAATGCATTGCAAATTAACCCAAGTGCACGTTCTAGCAAATACTGTTGACCTTAGGCTTGTCCTCATTAATCAGGAAGTCAGTTATTACTACAATGGTTTTCACTTATTCTACATAGTAGCAGTATGATGGGACCTTCCCTAATTTTGATGAAAATACAAAGAAAAAGGTTTTGTTGAATAATGATACAACATTATTTGACAAATTTAATAGAAAAGTGATACCTTGATTTGGCATATTCCTTGAAAAATAGGAATTCTCCTTCGCTGAACTGTTTTCAGTGTCTGGAACACTATTAGTAGTAGTAGTAGTAGTAGTAGTAATAGTAGTATCATTTGTCCCTTGAGAGAAAAAAGAATAGAAGTATCTTACTGTGTGAAGGAAAGGAGTTTGCATGCAGAAAATAAGTTAATTGTTTAATGTTTTATCTGAAAAACAATACTGAATAGGTACAGTGTGTGTACAGTAGTTTACGTTCTAGCAAATACTGTTGACCTTAGGCTTGTCCTCATTAATCAGGAAGTCAGTTATTACTATAATGGTTTTCACCTATTCTACGTATGATGGGACCTTCCCTAATTTTGATGAAAATACAAAGAAAAAGGATTTGTTGAATAATGATACAGCATTATTTGACAAATTTAATAGAAAAGTGATACCTTGACTTGACATATTCCCTGAAAAAGAGGAAGTCCCCTTCGCTGAACTGTTTCCAATGTCTGGAACACTAGTAGTAGTAGTAGTAGTAGTAGTAGTATCATCTGTCCCTTGAGAGAAAAAAGAATAGAAGTATCTTACTGTGTGAAGGAAAGGAGTTTGCATGCAGAAAATAAGTTAATTGTTTAATGTTTTATCTGAAAAACAATACTGAATAGGTACAGTGTGTGTACAGTAGTTTACATGCTATGGCAGGGAGCATTACCAACAGTACCTTTAGCCAGTGGTGTGAATGTGAAGAGCAAAACAAAGATTATTAGTATATTCATCTCTCAGCATTCACTCGGACCCAAAGCCAGATCTGCACATAATTAAAACATGCTTACATACACTTGTCTCTCTATCTTATAATTCATTAGGAAACAAGAAATCATTTTAGTAGTTTTATAACAAATGATTATGTATCCTCTAGAGAAAATTTGAATATTTATCAATAGCCCGTGAGTAATATCAGCACAACTGAAAAATTATTTTGGTAACCACAAGGAAGATCCGTGCACTCTGGTCTAATATCGGTAAGTTTGAAGCCTTAGTGTATGTAGAGACAAAGTAGAAAGTAACAACTAAAAAGCCACAGTATGCTTCTTATTACTATCTACTATTATCACGGTTATAATCTCACATTTAAAAGCCAAACACACTCACCACTTTCTGTCACGTTTTCCTTTCTCCAGGACTTGTGTGCTCTTGACAGAGCTTGCGTGTTGGTGAAGGCTGCTCTAACTGCTTTCACATCCTTTCTGACACTTCTAAATGCACTTCCACCTTTTATACGCTTCTAAACATTTCTTTGCACAAGTCTTCAAACCACAAGTGTGGTCATTCATGTGTGACTGACAACTGCCCTGGTCTCTGTCTGTCTGTCTGTCTGTCTCTCTCTCTCTCTCTCTCTCTCTCTCTCTCTCTCCTCTCTCTCTCTCTCTCACACACACACACACACACACACACACACACACACACACACACACTATGTCAAAAGTCTAACATACTCTTTAAAATGACCTTTAAATATATTTTTATCCGAGAAAACTAGCCAATAAATCTGTCACTTAACAAAATTTGTGTACACAAAAATTCAGCTCACGTTTCCTTAAAAAGCCATTTCTGTAGTGAACTTATAATTGAGGGTAACTTGTTGTGGGCCACTCTAAAACTCTGTCTCTTTGAAACATAATAGGAGCAGTGTCCATGACAGGTCACTGCAAATGGAATCCCAATCCTACCTCGGTCTCTCCAATTGTACAACCACGATTCCAAAAAAGTTGGGACAAAGTACAAATGGTAAATAAAAACAGAGTGCAATAATTTACAAATCTCAAAAACTGATATTGTATTCACAATAGAACATAGACAACATATCAAATGTCGAAAGTGAGACATTTTGAAATTTCATGCCAAATATTGGCTCATTTGAAATTTCATGACAGCAACACATCTCAAAAAAGTTGGGACGGGGCAATAAGAGGCTGGAAAAGTTAAAGGTACAAAAAAGGAACAGCTGGAGGACCAAATTGCAACTCATTAGGTCAATTGGCAATAGGTCATTAACATGACTGGGTATAAAAAGAGCATCTTGGAGTGGCAGCGGCTCTCAGAAGTAAAGATGGGAAGAGGATCACCAATCCCCCTAATTCTGCGCTGACAAATAGTGGAGCAATATCAGAAAGGAGTTCGACAGTGTAAAATTGCAAAGAGTTTGAACATATCATCATCTACAGTGCATAATATCATCAAAAGATTCAGAGAATCTGGAAGAATCTCTGTGCGTAAGGGTCAAGGCCGGAAAACCATACTGGGTGCCCGTGATCTTCGGGCCCTTAGACGGCACTGCATCACATACAGGCATGCTTCTGTATTGGAAATCACAAAATGGGCTCAGGAATATTTCCAGAGAACATTATCTGTGAACACAATTCACCGTGCCATCCGCCGTTGCCAGCTAAAACTCTATAGTTCAAAGAAGAAGCCGTATCTAAACATGATCCAGAAGTGCAGACGTCTTCTCTGGGCCAAGGCTCATTTAAAATGGACTGTGGCAAAGTGGAAAACTGTTCTGTGGTCAGACGAATCAAAATTTGAAGTTCTTTATGGAAATCAGGGACGCCGTGTCATTCGGACTAAAGAGGAGAAGGACGACCCAAGTTGTTATCAGCGCTCAGTTCAGAAGCCTGCATCTCTGATGGTATGGGGTTGCATTAGTGCGTGTGGCATGGGCAGCTTACACATCTGGAAAGACACCATCAATGCTGAAAGGTATATCCAGGTTCTAGAGCAACATATGCTCCCATCCAGACGACATCTCTTTCAGGGAAGACCTTGCATTTTCCAACATGACAATGCCAAACCACATACTGCATCAATTACAGCATCATGGCTGTGTAGAAGAATCGTCCAGGTACTGAACTGGCCAGCCTACAGTCCAGATCTTTCACCCATAGAAAACATTTGGCGCATCATAAAACGGAAGATACGACAAAAAAGACCTAAGACAGTTGAGCAACTAGAATCTTACATTAGACAAGAATGGGTTAACATTCCTATCCCTAAACTTGAGCAACTTGTCTCCTCAGTCCCCAGACGTTTACAGACTGTTGTAAAGAGAAAAGGGGATGTCTCACAGTGGTAAACATGGCCTTGTCCCAACTTTTTTGAGATGTGTTGTTGTCATGAAATTTAAAATCACCTAATTTTTCTCTTTAAATGATACATTTTCTCAGTTTAAACATTTGATATGTCATCTATGTTCTATTCTGAATAAAATATGGAATTTTTAAACTTCCACATCATTGCATTCCGTTTTTATTTACAATTTGTACTTTGTCCCAACTTTTTTGGAATCGGGGTTGTACAGTAGTTGTGAAATACAGAAGCCAAAGTCTAACACATGCTTCTTCCATGACACATAAATCCACAATGTGTTATGCAACAGTGTGACATCATTAGTGATGCCATCCTCCAGAGCCAAATATGTTCTCTCAGGATCGTGGACCTTCATGACTCCAGTATCAGAATTGAAATTCAAGGTCTCACAATGATAGTCTGAAAATATTACAGTAATAGATAGATACTGTGACTGAAGTCACAGTGATTTGTGCTGGCTCTTACAAACCGGGACGTCTGGTCACCGTACCCTATAGATCTGGAACGGTAAAAAATACAGAATGACGCTTAGTGAGGAAAAAAAGCCCGTTTTTCATGGATCGTTCTGGGTCAGTGATCTGGATCAGCACGAAAAGTCTCATCTCATCTCATTATCTCTAGCTGCTTTATCCTGTTCTACAGGGTCACAGGCAAGCTGGAGCCTATCCCAGCTGACTACGGGCGAAAGGCGGGGTACACCCTGGACAAGTCGCCAGGTCATCACAGGGCTGACACATAGACACAGACAACCATTCACACTCACATTCACACCTACGGTCAATTTAGAGTCACCAGTTAACCTAACCTGCATGTCTTTGGACTGTGGGGGAAACCGGAGCACCCGGAGGAAACCCACGCAGACACGGGGAGAACATGCAAACTCCGCACAGAAAGGCCCTCGCCAGCCACGGGGCTCGAACCCAGACCTTCTTGCTGTGAGGCAACAGCCCTAACCACTACACCACCGTGCCGCCCAGCACGAAAAGTCATAGCAACTTATTTCAGCCCAGAGGTATTCTTCATGTGAAATTTGGAATGATTAGTTGAAAACCGAGGAAGAAATAGCACCCTAAAAATGTTAGAAGAAGAAGAAAGATCCTGAGTGAGAGTAACAATTTGCACTACTGCTGCTAGTGCAAATTAAATATGGGACATTATGCGTGGGCGGCACGGTGGTGTAGTTGTTAGCACTGTCGCCTCACAGCAAGAAGGTCCGGGTTCGAGCCCCGTGGCCGGCGAGGGCCTTTCTGTGCGGAGTTTGCATGTTCTCCCCGTGTCTGCGTGGGTTTCCTCCGGGTGCTCCGGTTTCCCCCACAGTCCAAAGACATGCAGGTTAGGTTAACTGGTGACTCTAAATTGACCGTAGGTGTGAATGTGAGTGTGAATGGTTGTCTGTGTCTATGTGTCAGCCCTGTGATGACCTGGTGACTTGTCCAGGGTGTACCCCACCTTTCGCCCGTAGTCAGCTGGGATAGGCTCCAGCTTGCCTGCGACCCTGTAGAACAGGATAAAGCGGCTAGAGATAATGAGATGAGATGAGATGAGATGAGATGAGACATTACGCGTAAAAAGGAAAAAACGAATAAAAACACTGATGGTAATGTCTGACCACATTACATATTCAAGATCACTTAACTGCTTCAAGGCCTGTGGATGATGTGAAAGAAAAGCATATGCTCATCCATTATCTGTAGCTGCTTTTCCTGTTCTACAGGGTCGCAGGAGCCTATCCCAGCTGACTATGGGCTAGAAGTGGGGTACACCCTGGACAAGTCGCCAGGTCATCGCAGGGCTGACACAGAGACAAACAACCATTCACGGTCAATTTAGAGTCACCAGTTAACCTAACCTGCATGTCTTTGGACTGTGGGAGAAACCAGAGCACCCGGAGGAAACCCACACGGACACGGGGAGAACATTCAAACTCCACACAGAAAGGCCCTCATCAGCCACGGGGCTCGAACCCGGACCTTCTTGCTGTGAGGCGACAGACTACACCACCATGCCGCCTTGCGTATGTGCATACTTACCTAAAATAAGTCCTTGTAGTGGCACGTAATAATGCTAAATTTGCACCAATACCATACCTAGTATTGCGTGTGTGTGTGTGTGTGTGTGTGTGTGTGTGTGTGTGTGTGTGTGGTGGTTGGTTTTCACTGATTGTTAATTGTAAATGTTTTTTTCCCCCCTTCAGCATACTAATCTATTCAAAACATTTACATATCATTTTTAGTTTTTACATTTTAATTAAACAAAAAATATCCAATCAGTGATTTTTTTCTCCATCTTGTTTACTTTATTTGTTTGCTTTAAAGATGGCATTTAAGGTGAAAGTTTTTTAACAAAAAAAAAAAAATCAAATGCACAATTAGCTCTGAATAATATTGTTTTTTTTCCCCCAGGGGTTGCAAAGTCCCTCTGTAAATTATTACATAAATAAAAAAAACAAAACAAAAATGTATCGTTATCATCATCACACAGTCAAATGCTTACAAATACCCTTTACAATACACAAAGTGAATAATTAGACTGGATGACCCAAACGCTCTCTTAAATATATGCACTGTTTTTATAAATAAATCTGTTATTAATTACCTGTTTTATATTTCTATGCTGCAATTCCAAAAAAAAAAAAAAAAAACCTTCTGTTTGGTTTTAAAGGATTCACAACAGAGAACAGATGCATATTTACATATTTCATATCCCTTCATATTGGTGCTTTTCATGAATTCTTTACAAATATAAGGTAAGTGGTTTTATGTGTTAAGTGTTTAGTAAAATTGAGTTGTATAAGTTAAGATTTGAGATATGTACATCCATTGTACATATTGATGAATTTGATATAACCTCAATAGAGGATGTTTTAAGGATAATAAATAATACATTTCATTAAAGCACCCCTGGTAAAGTGATAGTTTTGAATATGATGCTTCTGTGGATTTATTTTAACAAATCTGACATGGCTTCTGCTTTGCTTTCAATATGTATTTGGTTGTGTTGGATTGCATTCTGCTGTCTTCATTTGGTTGGCTGATATTCTGAATTTACCCTTAGAGTGGAGAGTTTGTAAAAATAAATAAATAAATAAATAAAATAACGAGACGAGACAGAATGGAGCTTGAAACAAAACAAAACACAAGTATATATCAGCAAGAAATGGACTACAAGAAAGAAGGGTATAAAAGTCCATTCCTATTGCCCTGTGTCTTAAATGTGTAGAAAACCCAGATACATGACCAATCATGAATCAGCTGTCGCTGTACCATTTCCTCTTTAAAACAGTACTTCATATTGCAAAAGCACTGAAATTGCATTGCTGTTGTCCCCCCTCAGTTTTACTTTTCAAAGGCAAATGAATCCACTAATCACCTCTTAAGCTTGTATGTAACATTTAACAGGGAGAAAATGGACTACAGAAGTATATATTTGATCTAAACATCATGATCATCATTATTATCATTCTGAGATGTACAGAAAGAAATGACCAATCATGAATCAGCTATTGCTTTACCCCACATCAGATAAATTCACTGGTTAAACAATATCCTTATTCTTACTTTGCGGAGTCACACAAACTAAAAGACACTCTAACTATCACTTTAGGGCATGTCATTAGAAATACAGAATGCATACTTCACGGAGCAATTATCTTGGTACACTTAGAAAGTGGCTAAGAGATCCTCTGGATTTGAGAAAACATTCTACCTGCAAACCCACAGTTGGAGATAGTGCTAGAACATCGAGACATGCCGCATGTCTCGTTCCCTGATGCTTCGTCTTGCTGCGGACACAGTGTCAATGACCACTAGTGAAAGATATCTGGGATACAACCAAGGCCCATTCTTCTTCAACAAGTACTTAACATAGTAGCATTAATATCATCCTGTCAACGATTTAGGACATCACTTGCAAGCCTATTTAGACCCTACGTTGCATTACGGTACATCCAAACGCAACAGTGAGATTGAGAGGTACTAAATATGGTTGTACGCAGGAACTGGCTTCTTGTCAGAAAATCTTCCTTTTCTGAAACATCAGTAAAATAGATTAAAATATTGGCTCCAGCCAACAGAATTATAAATTTGGTAAATTTGGGCAAGTTATAGTCTATATAGTATAGACTAAAGCAAATTTGGCCAAGCACTTTGTTGGGAACTAGCAGCCACTGTGTCCCTTTCGGTCGAGGCTTCAGGGAAGGATCGCGATTCATTTAGCTTTGATCTCTGTGTAGACAGTAGTGTCGTCCCCCCTTCCCAATCCTCCCTCTCGGGGTCGCCCGAGAAAGTTCAGCTCTCGCCTCTCCATGCCTGCAGTCGAGCCAACATGCTGGTAATCGCTGTCTTCTCCCTGCAAAAATAGAGCAAGGAATTACTGCCTTCAGAGTCAATTACTGGATGGCCTTAACAATTTTTCCCCATTGTGTATTCTGATAAAATAATGACATGAGTTGGCAATCAAAAGCAGGTTGTTAGGTTAAATGTAGCAAAGCCAAAGGAGCCAAGCATTGGTATCTTGTTAGGCAATAACTAATCTAATGCAAGCACGATAGATTACAACCAGAATGAAAAACAATTTTTAAGAAAATATATTCTCATTGTACTACAGTTTGGTTTCTACATTGTTTACAGGGACTACTTGTACACCTCAGCTGTTGATTTGTTAGCCTTACCGTGCTCTCTTCTAGGATGGAATTAAACTTAGAGCCCAGCAGCTCAGTCTTAAGCTGTTAAGTTATGGGAAAGACAAAAGAGACAGAGAATGCAGAAAAGCAATGAAGGAGGAAAGAATAGTCAGGAAATGCTTTGAAGCAAAGGCCACACTCTACCATCAGACATGCAAAATAATCACACCTAGACTCCTAGAACATTCCACTATGTAATACTGGGAAACAACTACTTTATAGACAAATAAAAACCCATGCTATTTCCTTGACATAATGTTTTTCTTTTACAAAATGTTTTTGCTTTATAACTCGTTACTGAACATCAGATAATCCAGTGAAAATACTGTTCAAGTACAGGACAATTACTGTAAGGCTATATTCACATTACCAGGTTGAAGTGACACAAATCGAATTTTCTGAGCCACCTTCTCACAGTCCGACATCAGATACATATCTGGCCATGTGAGTTTAATGAGAATGGCCAGATTGGAATTTATGTAGCTTTTTCCTAAACACGTTTTCTGGGATGCTCTATGTGAATATCACTGTCATCATCATTCAGTGACGGGGTATGGCAAAACAACAATGGAGGACAACAGCAGCAGTGACTATATTCACTG
Source organism: Neoarius graeffei (assembly GCF_027579695.1). NCBI lineage: Eukaryota > Metazoa > Chordata > Actinopteri > Siluriformes > Ariidae > Neoarius > Neoarius graeffei. The sequence continues at coordinate 42,945,747 of NC_083585.1, read as the reverse complement.
AAGGATAGGAAAATTCTGTGAATTACTTAATATTTGGGGAAAATTAATGAATTCAAACAAAACGGTAAGGAAACTAGTGAACCTGAGCAGTGTTTGAAACAATCGCCCATGAAATGGCAAAGAAATGGGCAGAAACAAATGTAAATAAAATGCTAAAGAAAAATAAAGTGCCCCAAGGCTAAGTTCAAATTGGCAAAACACTTCAATCAACCTAGAGGTCATGGTTGCTAAATGTGCCCCTTTTCTGAACAACTAGACTGCATTTTGGGTGATAAATCCCCATTTTTCTTCCATGGAAATGCTCAACAGCTCTTAGATCAAAGCAGGGGCGGAGCTAAAGGGTGGCCGGGGGGCATGGCCACCCCAGGGCACGCCTTGGCCCCGCCCTGGCCACCCCAGGGCCGGACAATAAAATTTATAAAACCGATATGTCCCACGAAATGTTAGTTCCACCCGCTGGATTTTTGTTCCACCTATTTGGTTTCTGCGGGGATGCATATTACCGTAGCACATAAACATTTCACGCGTTCAAGCAGCAGGTGGTATCAAATAGTCATGCTCTAGTCCGACAACACAACAACCTACGTGAACGTGCGATTAATTTGGGATGCAAGTTATTCATCTCTTATACTCTCTTCAAGTTTTCTCACCTTGTAGACATACAGTTACAATTCTGTCCTCAGACAATTCAGAGTTTCCAGAAATCTCCACTCTGCCCGGGGTTTTCAAAAGTATCCGTTTTCAGTGATTGAAACCTTCATTTACATGTAAATGCAACCGTATAGATAAATATGCGTCTTTATAGATATCCGGCTACAGTGGGATTTGTGCTGTGTGCACACATAGATAGATACTAGATAGATAGAAAGCAAAATGTCGGTGGTTTTCGATTGTACGACTCAAAAGAGAAAATTACGTCGGCAAGTTAGCTGTCTGTGAATCACTTTGCTCACTCTAACCGCAGAATGCAACTTTTAAAGTTAATGTTCGTCTGTTACATGAAAATATAGAGATGTTGTGTGCTACTGGTGGGAGTACACATTGATTAAAAATTGTCACACTCATACATACACAACACTCATGTATTCTCTCAACACACACTCTCCCCCTACCCCTCTCATGCACCACATTTCTATACTTACATGTAACACACTCACTCATACACAACACTTATGCACTCTTTTAACACACTGTCTATCTCATTCTCACACACACACGCACACAATTTGTGCACTACATTTCTATATTTACATGTAACCAGGGGTTAAATTGGGCCGGGGCTGTCTGGGGCTGAGCCCCGGCACATAAGCTCGGAGCGGATGGCATATGATCACGCACACATCAAAAGCAACAAACCCTTTTCACGATTTTCAGTTCTGAATAATTAAATATCGTTTTATTAATCAATAAACCCATAACTTTTATGAGATAGATCATAGTTTTCCTGATAACAAGATGACCTGTCAAAGCTATTTAGAACAGAACTTGCGATCAGAGGTTCTGGTTTCTGGAACACTGCGTGGGTTGCCAATTCCGCTTTTTATAAGCGACTTTGGGGTTTCTTTTTTTGTGAGCTCGCTTTAAAAAAAATCAGAAGTCGTGGTTTGCGGGGTTTTGGGCTTGTGTTTCAGCATTGTGACTTGTTTATAATTTTCTCCGTACACCGTCTCCCCTTTTACTTGCATACGATCCTAATCCATCAGAGGTGCTTGAACGAACTGTCTGTGCATTTGGCGAGTTCAATTTCCATAGTCCCCAGTTATCGACAGAAATTAGCCAGGGGGAAGGGGGAGATGTCAGTTAAAGTTAGCTACTGAGATTGACCAAAAGTTGAGCCTAACGTTGCCTCAAGTTAGCTACCTTTGGCAAACATAAACAAAACACTCGTCTTGTGCTCTAGCCTTAATTAACTGTCGATACAGACATGCCAAATAAATAATTGAATACATAATAATAACAGGGCGGCACGGTGGTGTAGTGATTAGCACTGTCGCCTCACAGCAAGAAGGTCCTGGGTTCAAGCCCTGGGGCCGGCGAGGGCCTTTCTGTGTGGAGTTTGCATGTTCTCCCCGTGTCCGCGTGGGTTTCCTCCGGGTGCTCCGGTTTCCCCCACAGTCCAAAGACATGCAGGTTAGGTTAACTGGTGACTCTAAATTGACCGTAGGTGTGAATGTGAGTGTGAATGGTTGTCTGTGTCTATGTGTCAGCCCTGTGATGACCTGGCAACTTGTCCAGGGTGTACCCCGCCTTTCGCCCATAGTCAGCTGGGATAGGCTCCAGCTTGCCTGCGACCCTGTAGAAAGATAAAGCGGCTAGAGATAATGAGATGAGATGAGATAATAATAACAATAATAATAAATGCTTCCAATGTTATAGTGTTGTTTGTATTTGGTTGCATTCACTGCATGAATATATTTGATTGACAATTTGACTGACAGTGTTTTGGCATATTTAACATTTATCCTCCAAAATAAATCAACTGTTTTGGTTTAAGATTGTGCAAGCCTTCAAATTTTCTCACTGAACATTTCTCCTTCACATTTTTCACCTGTCGGCATGTGACAAGATTTAACATGATATTGCTCAACCTACCTCTGTAAAGTCAGCTAACAACTTATTAAAATGCACCAGAATTCAGCAAATAACATGTATGATAATAAAAAACTTCTGGGGGAGGACCCCCAGACCCCCCACTAATCATTTCCTTCAAACCAATGTACAACAACCTGTACAATCTGTTACACTGGCCAACCAATCTACATTCAAACTGCCATAATGTGTAGGGGGGCACTACAAGACACACATAGGCCTACAACACACAGATAAGGTGTATATCTCTGTGCAATATGATATGGTTATCAAATTAGAGGGTTATTTTCCAAAAAGTATATTGGGGCAGGGCGGCGGGGGCAGGGGCGGGTACGAGGCAGAGCCCCCCCACATAACCAATCCCAATTTAACCCCTGCATGTAACATTCATACACTCTCAACACAGACACACAACTCATGCACTAAATTTTTATATTTAAATGTAACACTCATGCACTGTCTTAACTCTCTCTCTCTCACTCATATATGAACACATACTTCACTCTCTTAACACACACTATGTCTTTCTCTCACTCACTATAAGATACAACTCATGCACTCTCAGCACACACCCTCTCTTACACACACCACTCATGCATGATGCACTACATTTCTATATTTACATGTAACACACTCACTGGTATACACAACACTCATGCAGTCTGAACACACACTCACCCCCACACCGTCCATGCACTACATTTCTATATTCACATATAACACACACAACACTCATGCACTCTGAACATACACTCTCTCTCACACACACACAACTTATGCACTTCATTTTTGTATTTACATGTAACATATCTTCACACACACACACACACACACACACACACACACACACACACACACACACACAATTCGTATACTACAGCTCTATCTACATGCAGTGCACATACTTCCCCCCTCTCTCTCTCACACACACACCACTCATGCTCTACACCTCATCTATGTCATGTTACAGTACATCCAGAGCATTTTTTAACATAGTTACTGGGAGACCAAATGGTCTCCCAGTGGCCAGATTTGGTCTCCTAGTCAGTGCCAAACCAGCTTCACTGGGAGACCAAATTTTAAACCAAGTTATGTCTTATCATTTGGTTCAATCAGTTGCAATTAATTAACCAAGTACCATGTAAGTATACATTTAACAAGGAAAACTTGGCACTGCATTGACTATGTTGATATTATGCTGGCTGAAACGAGGATTTGTAATGCGGCAATTTGCATCACAGAATATGCCGCAGCGGTGCAGCCGCATGGACTCTGGGGCCTGTGATTGTATTGCCCAGACCAGTTGGTCTCCTAGTGGAAAATCCTTAAAAAATGCTCTGAGTACATCAGTGTAACACTTTGACTCACTCACTCGCACACACAAACACATTTTGTAACTCAACACATTTAGTTTGTACAGTACTTACAATGGACAATATCACAACATGTTGTAAGTGTTTACATATGTTGTATGTATGAGTTAAGTATACAAGTATTTTCCTTTTCCTGAGCAAAGCACTCTTTATTCAAGCCTGACTAATATCCTTACTACTTCCCAGGTGCCTGGGACAGGTGATCTTTTAGTTTTTACTTTTGCATTTTAGTAGTGATCGTTAAAATCCTGATGCTTAACTAGAGTAAACAAGTTGGATGGCTTCTTTGTTTTGCAGATGCTTTATGTTACATAAATAAATTAATACATTAATTTCTGACCTCTTGGCTCACATGGGTTTTGTTCATGAGTTAGGCACCAGATATGCCACCAGATACATCAGAATACAGGAAATCAAATCTAGCTAATTCAAAATTTCCTGGGGGAGGACCCCCAGAACCCCCCCCCCCTTTATTTAGTCACAGCATGGCCACCCCTTGTATATCCTGGGCCCCCCTTTGGCCACCCCATGTAAAAAATCCTGGCTACGCCACTGGATCAAAGAGGAACACAACCCAAGCTTGGACTACGAGTGAATTTATTTGTTGCTTCTACTATGATGGAATGTCTCACAGAAGTGTCACTCATTTATTGCTCGTGATGCATCCATTCAGGGTGTTTTGGGGGACAGGTGCAGTCACATTAAAGACAGATATGAGTCACTTGCAGTTACATATGTGAACTGTCAAAAGAGACAGCTCAAATTTGAGCAAAAATTCAGGATTTAGCAATGAAGCTAGTAATGTGAACATAGTCTACGACATCCAATGCGAGTATGAAGGAAGTGTCCTTTGACATTTTAGTGAGGATGCTAAAAATAATAAGCACTATTCATATTTGTGCTAAAATTAAGCAGACTCTTATAGTCCAAAATAAACGACAGAATCTTGAATAGATGTTGACTGTACAGTATCAAATAAATGAGATTAAAAGCTTGTGGTTTTGGTGCCATTGCAAAGCATGTAACAACCCCAAGACATCAGCAAAACACCACTATAAACAACTGCACATGTAACAATAGTATTATCATCATAATTCATCGTCATAATATCTCACCACTTTTTTCCTGAGACTTTGTTTGTCCTTCTTGACTGCGCTGTAGTACATGGAGGGATTCTCCACTCTAGAGCCCACGTCTGGCCCAGGGTTGCCATTCTCTCTGGAGGTTGGAGTCAGAGGATCAGACTCTGTCTCACACGGAACGATGCTATTGACTAGCTCAGGGCAACACTGTAAGCCTGGGCATCCATTTTGAGAAAGGCAGATACCTCCCTAACCAAGAGGCTCTTGTGAATTGCTTTTTTGGTTCCATTGTCAAAATGGGTGGGACTGTTTTTTAACTGTTGTTGGGAGCATAATAGTGGTTGTACATTTGCTGAAGCACTTGAGGTTAAGTGCCCTTGCTTTGTTTAGCTTAGCTTAGTGTTTGAGGCTAGAAAGCAATGGAAGGCAAATCAAAGTTTTGTTAGTCTGGTCATCTGTAGTCCACATCATGGCCAACACTGTCATTTTGTTTGCCAACTCGTTGCATGTACCATCTTACCATTTGATCAAATTGTTTCAGCTCTGAATGGGTCATGTATATAGCAAGATCCAAAAGAAACACATTTGAGTATGGATGACTAGGCTTTGGTGTTTCCTTGCTTTGCCCCTTTCCCCAGATCTGTCCAATGGGTAAAGTACTCACTTTTTGTTGTTTTGTCCAACATATCTTACAGCTGCAATGATAAAAGCAATAACTGCCACTCCTCCAATGGTTCCCACTATTACAGCCATCAGGTATTTTTCTGAAACATGATACAAATGTCTTGATTGATATTAATGTCAAAATAAGAGAAATGGTTGCAATCACCCATCATAATCATTATCGTCATTATATTTTCAAAAATAGCATCACAAATTTGTCATTGATACATTCAACTAATTTGATCACAAGTAAGATAGCCTCCAGGAAGGGTAGTTAATTCCTGACCAAGAAAAATCCTGATTCTTTGACTTCCTAAATCCCACCATATAATTATATGACCAAACTCATGCACTTCTTCCAGCTTGTCCCATTTATGTGTGTGGGGTTGCTGGCGTGTGGATCCAATTGCTCCACATGTCAATTTACTGGAGCATAGTTTTACACCAAATGCCCTTCCTGCTGCAACCCTCCCATTTCCTGGCTTGGGAAACAACCATTCACACCTATGGACAATTTAGAGCAGCCAGTTAACCTAACTGCACGTCTTTGGACTGTGGGTGAAGCAGGAGACATGGGGACAACATACAAACTCCACACAGAAAAGTCCCCGCCCGCCACTGGGCTCAAACTCAGAGCCTGCTTGCTGTGAGGTGACAGTGCTAACCACTACACCATCGTGCCGCCCCACAAATACCTGAGCTGCCAAAATATTTCAGTTCAATAAATCTGTTGAATTAAGTTTATTAAGATTTTATAATAACGTAGGATCTTAAGGTTATCTCATGAACTCACTTTCTTGCTGAAGCTCTAGCCGGATCGACTGAGAGCCAAAAATGTTAGAGATGCTGCAGTGTACATGAACACCCATGTCTTCGTTGTTCTCCCGGTCACCTTTCTCCCTCAGTTTGATCATGCCAGTTGATGTATAGCCATCTGAATGTGTGTAGTAGTTGAAACGGCCATTTGTCTCATTAATGGTGATATTGAAGTCAGGCAGGTAGAATACTATGGATGGCTCAGGATTCCCTGTGGCTATGCAGACACACTGCACGCCTTCTCGCACTATGGTGCACTTGGAATCATCCAGGAAAATGGGAGCAACTATGGGGACAGACATAAGGGTCAGGAATTTCTACATTTAGTTTGAAATAAAAATATTTAATTTATATAAATCTGTTTTTAAAATGAAACCAGAATTTCTGAATATTCTCAGGCTTAATATGTCCCTTATTTGCTGTGTCATTCAAAGTTTATCTTCCTTCAAGCTCAGAAATTTGATCAACTTTCAGTTAACTCACACTCCACGGTGACATTTAGAGAGCTGCTCGCTCGGCCATATTCATTCTCAGCCAGGCAGCGGTATGTGCCATCGGTCTGTGGGTTGATATCTGTAAGCTCGAGTATGGACAGCTCTCCAGCTTTTATGGTTCCCACCAGCTCTCCATCCTTAAGCCAGGTAAGTGTAGGGACAGGATTGCCCTGACTGCTGCAATGGAGAGCCAGAGAGGAGTCCTCCATCACCACCAGAGAAGCATTCACCACTGGCTCTCTTGGAGGATCTATAGTACAACCCATCAAACAAAATAAAGAGAGTGAGCTTGGGGTAAATTGAGAAATAAAGATGTAAGATATGAAAAAACAGGAAATGTACAGTAACAAGATGGATGTATAGACTCACATCTGACAGCCAAGTACATGGAGCTGTTCATTGTCCCATAGCCATTGTCCCCTACACAGGTGTATAAACCTTCCTGCTCTGCAGTCAGGGACTCCAAATAAAGAGAAGCATTTGAGGCAGTTTCTGACATCAGTTGTTCATCCCCAAATAACCATGAAATCTGTGGCATAGGGTTGCTATCCACATCACAGTGAAGTACTACAGAGTTCCCCTCCATTACCTCCTGAGAGACATTTACCCAAACTTTGCGAGGTGCATCTATAGAGAGAATGTATGGAATACATATAATTGGGCAGCAGGAACAACATTCTCTAACATGCATTTTAGTGTTTCATTCAAAACAGCTGCATTCTACAGCACTTATTGCTTACAGCTTAATGGAGCTAACTGAATTATCCTTGACTCACCACCACCACCCAAAAAACATGGGATTTTCTTCAAACATGGGATTTTCATGAGGTCTTATGCCATATGAGGTCTTATGCTGTTGCTGAACTTTACTGCCAGTAATCAGGCAATAGTGTGATTATACTGGTTTCCTTCAAAAGCAATTTAGCTTGTAAGTGTATGTTAATGGTTTGTGTGCTCACACTTGACATCCAGGGAGATGAGACGCTCATAGACAAAAGTAGCGTTGGGGTACTGGACTCTACAGCCCACCAGTTGACCATTGTGCATAGCTTTGGGTGTGAAAGTAAGTGTGCTAGACATCACTGCTGTGTTGCTTTCCTCCAGATAGTCTGATGTAAAAAGAGGGTCAGGGAGATAGTCTGTGTACATCCAGTGGATCTCAGGAGTCATGTCAGGACAGTTGTCTGGAACATAGCAAGTCAAATCCAAGCTCTGATCACTGACTATTTCTTCTGGGATGTCAATGTTGGGCTGGTCTAAGAAGGAAGCAGAGGTTTCAAATACTTAGTTATTGAGGCATTTGTTTTCATTAACCAGTGGACAGAACTTAACAGATTAGAAATCCAAATGTGTCTCTCAATATCATTTATAGTTAACTATGAGGACATTTCATAGTCTGTCTTATTATAGTATTATAGTGTTCTTACCCAACACCTTGAGCTCAGTGAAATCTGGGTAGGTATAAATGTTTGCTCCTCCAAGATCGGCTCTGAAGTAGTACTTCCCTGCATGCTCAGCTCCAAGGTTGCTGATTTGCAGCGTGCAGTTCTTCTGTGACAGGTCGCCCAGGAGCTTGGTACGGCCTTTGTAGCTTTCATGCACAATGTCTGTGCGAGATTTGTAAACCACTGGAGGGAAGAGCTGTGGATAGGGCTGGGCAAAATACCAGATTCCATGGGTGCCCCTGTATGGCCTGACTCCTGAGGGGTATATGAATGTGCATGGGATTACCACACAGGAGTTAGTCATGGCTGAGATGTCCCTGGGCATCCAAACATTCCATTGAGCATGTATATCTGTATAAAAAAAAGTGAGGGGGAATTTAAATTCTGAATTTAAATTCTGTGACATTTAAACATTCACGAGAGGAAAAAATAATCTTGCAACAAGCATGTCATTTTCAGTCGAACATTGATGCCTTATGTAACAGAAAAGCAGCTATTACCTCGTACAAGTAGCAGTAAAGGCAGCAGCAATTCCAAGGACTTCATAGTGGCAGTTTAACTCAGGACCATTAACCTTAAAACATTTCACAACAAATGGTCCATCATTAAATCACCTTAAATATACAAAGGACACACCTTTGGACACTGTGAATATTCTTGTATAAACCAGAAATAAATAGTAGCATGAATATTCATGAATATTTACTATAGCTAATCAGCAGAATTTATTTTACCAGTTGCTGTACAATATACTTATTATAAAACATAACACAAAAGTCAATTTAGCATTCATCCATTATCTGTAGCCGCTTATCCTGTGCAGGGTCGTGGGCAAGCTAGAGCTTATCCCAGCTGACAATGGGCGAGAGGCGGGGTACACCCTGGACAAGTCGCCGGATCATCACAGGGCTGACACAAACAACCATTCACACTCACGGTCAATTTAGAGCCACCAGTTAACCTAACCTGCATATCTTTGGACTGTGGGGGAAACCGGAGCACCCGGAGGAAACCCACACAGATATGGGGAGAACATGCAAACTCCACACAGAAAGGCCCTCGCCGGCCACGGGGCTCGAACCCAGAACCTTCTTGCTGTGAGGCAACAGTGCTAACCACTACACCACCGTGCCGCCCCCACTTTAGCATTCAAGTGAATATAAAATTATTGAAAGACTAAATATGATAAAAGCATATCAGTATTGTATTTTGCCTGATTTGGCTTTGTGATGTGTTATGATAGGCTTAGCACTAGCTCATGATAACTAATGTTTTGATTATTACATACATCATATTAAGTCAATTGGCAAGAACCACCTTGAATTGCATGAACTACAGGCAACTGCTGTCTTTATAATAACACATTTGATTTCTAACACTATTGAATCAGCTGCCTTTCTGTCTTCTCTAAACACAGCAGATATCAGATAAAGGTGACCAGAATGAATGGCCATGACATTAGACTTCGTCATGAGCAACAAGCATTATCTTGATCACACACAGACCACAACACAATTATCCATACATTAGACCCTCAGCATCTGATGTCTACAGAGCTGCAGTGTGTGGGAGAACAGAATAGCTTAGTGTGATGTCAGACTTTGCATCTTCGTGACACAAATACCGTTACCATGGTTTGGTGATGACGCCTCATTCAGAAATTATTAGCCAGAATGCAATGGCATCACCAACTGCTTCAGTTTATTTACAGGCTGCAATGGTGTGCTGTCAGTGTGTGTCCTCTAGTTAAGCCCCCACACACACAATTATAATTTCTTTTGCTCTTTCTTTTTTTCTGTCTCACACGCAAACACACATGCACACAATCAATCAAACAAACAAAACAAAACAAAAAAACAACCACGTCCTTATGAACAGATGGGCACCACAGATGGGGAGATTTGGAATGGACTGTTTAAGAAATCTCCATGATGAACTTTTTTGACAATTCCCCAAATGGTTCAAGCTCATAAGCCTGACTCACTGAGCAAAACATAAAACTTCTGTTCATTTTTTTTTTCTAAGAAAGACATAACCGTGAGTAATTGATGCTTTGACAATCAACCACCAACCACTTGCTATACCAAAAGGAAGAAACACGTATTTATCATACACATATAACACGTAGCTGGAGATGATATAAAACCAGAGAAGTAGACAATGCTCACAAAAGATGCACAATATCCATGTACCAAGTCAAGTTTCTAGCATAAAAAAAACCACGCAGAAACTTTTGGCCAAATCTTTGTTGTTCTAAATAACTTTGGAAATGTTCTTAACCCCTTTAGACTCACTCATCAAAGCAGTGAAACATCCATGCCATCATATCTACAGCAAGAGTGTGACTAGGAGTAAACATCAGTGCTGCTCTAACACTGAAACATTGCCCAAGCTAAACAAACCCACCATTCATAGCAGACAAACAAGACTTTCACAGCATGGCCAAAGCACTTGCCTCATACCAGCTCCAGCTCGCTGCTCTGCTCTGGCCTTCTGAAGCCTAAAGCGTAATTCTTCCTGCTCTGTTTCTCCGAAAACTCCACTGCTTTGCCTCTCTTGGAAATCTCTGAAAGTCCGGGAGACAAAGACATGGTTAGGGAAAGGAGATGATAAAGGATGCATTAGTTATGGATATGTGTGAATGCTTGCAGTGGGCAGATTTGAATATGCAGACATTTCTCTCCATTCTCTAAACCCACACCAAAAATTCCTCTTCATTGGCATCCATCAATCTACTTTTCCATCTGTGGCTTCTCTGCGACCTGTGGAGATTATACTGTATCCACTGGTTATTATGCCTTAAAACTTCTCAATGTTCTTGGTGAAATTAGAACAGTGATCATAAAAAATAATTATGATCATTTATACAATTTAATATTGAATAAGACACACTCAAGGCACACTAAAAAAAAAGGTTAGTATGCCTGCTGGTGACTATATGAAGTTATCTCGTGGTTTCTGATGGGGATTTTGGTGATATAATTCAAACCAATCCTATTAGAATAATTCCAAATCGAATCCTATTACAATGCATTATAATGCAATTTATGAATAAATTATGCTGGCAAACACCAACATCATCTGGCTTCTCTTCAGATAATAAATATCAGATTTAATTTTTATGAACTATAGCTTCATCTCCAAAACTGAAACTGCTAGAGGCTATGCCAGAATCTCCAGATCTGGTTCTTTGCAGTAGGCAGAAAACAGAATAATATTGTTGGTATATGTAGGTTGAGCACCCTTTTGAATGGTATCTCATTTTTTGTAAGATGTCTGACTTCTGTAGATCTTGATGGTGAGGTTTTGAGCACTCCATTCACTGGACAAGTGAACAGCTTGTCCAATGAATATACAGTAGAATCACGTAGGAAAGACAGTCAGAGATGGAAGCACAACAAAGAAGACTGTATAAAGTTCATGGCATACAACATGCCACAGCATCCCACACACAGGGAAAAGTTGTTCCTACATATCATATAATCATCAGTGATGGGGCGAGAGAGAGAAAGAGAGAGAGACTCAAGAGGTTTAATCACGCATATACAGTGCCTGTTATGAGATAAACAGGGTGTAATCAGGGTGTAATTTCCTTCTAGTGTGTTTTTATCTTTGAAAATTCACTTTAGGATGCAATCTTTACGGTGGCACAGTGGTGTAGTGGTTAGCACTGTCGCTTCACAGCAAGAAGGTCTGGGTTCGAGCCCCGTGGCCGGCGAGGGCCTTTCTGTGTGGAGTTTGCATGTTCTCCCCGTGTCCACGTGGGTTTCCTCCGGGTGCTCCGGTTTCCCCCACAGTCCAAAAACATGCAGGTTAGGTTAACTGGTGACTCTAAATTGACCGTAGGTGTGAATGTGAGTGTGAATGGTTGTCTATGTCTATGTGTCAGCCCTGTGATGACCTGGCGACTTGTCCAGGGTGTACCTCGCCTTTCGCCCGTAGTCAGCTGGGATAGGCTCCAGCTTGCCTGCGACCCTGTAGAACAGGATAAAGCGGCTAGAGGAGATGAGATGCAATCTTTACTTTTAAAAAAGGAAAAATGTTGTATTTAAGTTATGAAGTTTTTTTTTTCTCTTAAGAACAGGCCGATGCACAGCTTGCCTTGTGGTTAGCCCATGACGCGCGCCCCATACGCTAGCACAGGTGCCCACTAAAATTACCCAAGGACCAGATGGTCTCAAAACATGACTACTCCCTTGCATTTGAGACTAGGCCTACTGTATATTTGTGCATAATCTATAAGCAAAGTCTTAATAAATGTAGTGTAATTGTGTGACAAAAAAATGTAAATATTATAAACACCAGTTAGAACTAATCCAAAACCAGTCTAGTTGAAGATGTATAATGATGCCCTATTTCATATGGGTTGATGCTGATCCATGATGAAAACCATCGTTCTGTAGCTGCGTGAAAACTGTGTGAGCTCCAGAATGACCATTTAGAGATCAGTGGCACTTCCCAGACTGGTGTCAATCAAGAAGAAATCATTTTGAACGACTACTTCATCTAAAACCTCCCATATTTGTATATTACAGCCTGCTTCCATTTCTTTAGATACTCAGACATTTGAAACCCATTTGACAGTTGCTCAGTTGTGGTCTTAGCCTTGTTTGTTCTCACGTTGTCTTGTAGATCATGAGCAACTGATTAGTCACCAAAATAACACTGTACATTGGCAAGTCTCGTACTTTCTCAAGCGAGCTTTGCTGTGTGTACTAGCAATGTTATTTATCTGCTGTCTACTGACTTTCAGCTATGGGCAGATGGTGGACTCAGTGGTCTCTCTGTGCTACGCTGTAGCTTCCTGCCCACACCTCAGGGTGGAGAGACAGAGGCTCAGTTCCAATTCCTATCATCTCCTTCTTTTAAATTGTTATTCTTATAAAAATAAAATAAATAAATAAATAAATCCAGTTGATTATTGTATAATTGCTTTTTGTCCTTCAAAATAAGTCATTCTGAAATAATCTCATAATTGCAAACTGCCAATGACTAGTCCTCAATGACAAGCAGCATTGTTAGCTAAGGATTAAAGCAATCTGTATTATTCATCGCTGTTTCTCCTGAACACAAATTACAGAATTTGTGCAATGATAATGCAATGATAGGTAAATCTATATTATTAAAGAGAATAAAGTGAGAATGCACCCCAGTCTTTCCACCCCCTCCTTCACCTGAGCATTCTCTCGCTATTGCTCTGTCACTCCATCCATGCATTGGCTCTGTCTCAGTAACATCCTGCACACTTATGCCAGCAAATGCAATCCTCTCCAACACGCCCACACTCAAGCTTATCTCCAGAACAGCATGACACAGTCACAGGCACGACTCCTTCTCTGACCGCCACAAATACCAACGCAATCAAATGAAATCCATGGAATTATAAAAAGTCAACCTGAATATTGCTATTTTTTCTAGCCTACAACTCTAAACCAGATAAACATATACAGGTTAAGAAAAACAGGCTATAGATTTTACACTAGACGGTCAGCACAAATCTGATTTTAATTTTTAAAACTCACCCACCAAATCACTCCAGGCCTCGTCTTCTGATCAAATAGCAAGCATTAATCAGCAGGGAGAACAGTTGTACCCTGATACACACTCACCCTCTCACACCCCCTTGTACCATATCCAACCTGGAGTCAAGTTCACTCCATCTCTCCTCCCCCTGTACCTTGCCCCAGCGCTCTCTCCACTCCCTCTATGCTAGATGGAGATGTCAGGGCTGCAGTGTACAGAGCATTGTTCTACATATGAGGCCATTCATAAACAGACCCCTGATGCTGCTCGTGGCACAATAAGCACCACTGTTCCTCTGGCACAACACAAAAATGGGTGAGGCAGAGGGAGAAAGGAACAAATGACGGGATGAAGAAAAAAAGAATAAATGATATGCATCTTCGATGCTAGCCGGAATGACTTCATGGAGTCCAATTTTTTTGTCAGCATGTGAGGGAAATGCAAATAGATCAAAAGAGGAGTGATGATACAGTGTGTGTGTGTGTGTGTGTGTGTGTGTGTGTGTGTGTGTGTGTGTGTGTGTGTGTGTGTGTGTGTTTCTCTCTCTGGATTCTCGGGAGTGAAAGTTGTGATGACTCAGGAGCAGAATCACTAAGTGGCCCTCCAGCACACACAAGGAGTTTAAAAGTAGCAGCAAAAATTCATCATCAGTATCAAATACAACACAAACCAACAACTCATAGCATGAATGAAAGCCTGGGAAATAATTTTGCACACTGCTTAGAGAAACATGCCAGAAAAATATTCCTAATGCTCAAGGTGTCATTTCACGATATTGAATTTCAGCACATTTCATTGTACATCTACTGGATATGTATTTTTACTTACCATTTTTATTACACCTAAATGATATTAGCAGGTGACAGTGCTAACCACTACCACTGTGCCGCCTACCATGTAACATCTCATCTCATTATCTCTAGCCGCTTTATCCTGTTCTACAGGGTCGCAGGCAAGCTGGAGCCTATCCCAGCTGACTACGGGCGAAAGGCGGGGTACACCCTGGACAAGTCGCCAGGTCATCACAGGGCTGACACATAGACACAGACAACCATTCACACTCACATTCACACCTACGCTCAATTTAGAGTCACCAGTTAACCTAACCTGCATGTCTTTGGACTGTGGGGGAAACCGGAGCACCCGGAGGAAACCCACGCGGACACGGGGAGAACATGCAAACTCCGCACAGAAAGGCCCTCGCCGGCCATGGGGTTCGAACCCAGACCTTCTTGCTGTGAGGCGACAGCGCTAACCACTACACCACCGTGCCGCCAGCAGTTGAGTTAAGAAAGAAAAAGAAAGCAGAACTTTTATTCATCACACACTTGTGAAATTTCCTCTCTGCATTTAACTCATCTAAAGCAGTGAACACACACATGCATGCATAATGAGCACACACATAGCAGTGGGCAGCCATGCTAACAGCGCCTGGGGAGCAGTTGGAAGTTAGGTGGCTCGCTCAAGGGCACCTCAGCCCAAGGCTGTCCCATATTAACCTAACCTGCATGTCTTTGGACTGTGGGGGAAACTGGAGCACCCGGAGGAAACCTTCTTGCTGTGAGGCAACCGTGCTTACACCACTTGGCACTTACACCACCGTGCCACCCCACATATTTAATCTTTTTAATCGCCTTGACTTGTGTGTTTTCTTTTAATATTGTACGAACCTCTCTGGATAGTACTCTTAGTACCTGATCTAGAAAAATAGCATGAATACATGTTTATACATTCCTGTAAGTTACGCTGGTTAAGGGCTTCTGCAAAATGCTGTAAATGTAAAATGTAACTGTGTAAAAGTTTGCACACCCTTAGGAAAAAATGAAGAAGAAAACTTTCATTTGTAGCAACATTTAGATGTTTAGTGTGTTTCAGGGATGTGCTTTCACCATTACTTTTGACAAGAGTGTAAAAAAGAAACAATAATATCAGTTTAAATATCTGTTTCCTTTTCTCAATATGATAAAACATTAAGCAATTATTGTAATATTAAACATATATAGAAATACAGTCCAGTATATACAACATGTAAAATGTTAAATATCATAATATAACATTATACTGCTATAGTGTGTACACTGCTGTGTTTTTATTTTTATTCTCTCCTGTGAATACCTTCTGGATCCTCTCAGTTGTAATATTTGTTCTCTGGGACTGAGATCTTGCATGATTCACCTTTCATTTTTCAATTTTTGTCATCTTGTATATAACCTGGAGTAGAGCTACATTTATTGGTTTCCTATTCAAAATAAAAATTTGGGCGGGAGGGGATACAAACTTTTGCACTCAGCTCTACATTCTCAATTCCTGTTTTCTTATCACTGAACTGTATTTTGTCCAAATAAAAATAGAATTGTGGTTACGTAATAATTTGAGACAAGAGGATCAAGAGGACATAGTTTCCAAACTCTTGAGGTTTTTGCTGTGATGTTTTCTTAACATGGCGCTATGACACAGATACCGTATGATGTCATTGCTTTAGATAACACTGTACCACACTTTTTCATGGTTCTGTTATCTGACAATAGTACACTTCTCAACCATGAAATGACAATCTAAATACTACACTCTCAAGCACATGCTCGCTCACTCACACGTACACACACACACACACACACACACACACACACAGTCACTCACTCACGCCTGCCCCTTGTGCCTCCACACACAGAGTTTATTGTCCAAAAAGGCCAGTTCGAGCCTGACACCACACAGCACAGGGAAGTTGATGTGCGATGATAACTGTCCATCTCACCCAACCCTCCCTTCTTTCTCATATTAGCTGGAATGTTTGTTTTAGCCCATTTTTTGCTTTCTTATTCTCGATTTAAAATACAAATTATGCTTTTCTACATTACATTACAGCCATTTACATCTCCCGATACACCCACTGCCCATCGCCCTGCTTGCTTGACTTTATTTCTAAAGGTCATGATGTCAGTGCTGCGCGGGCCAGTGCTTGTGCCCTTCAGGATAAGCTTTCTGCTAGACAAAAGGGCTATTGTCCCTCAAGCTATTTGGGGAGACAGACTAGATGGATTGAGTTTATGGAAGAATGAAAAGATGGAGGAGATTGTAGAGAGAGCAGTCATGGAACAGACTGACTCCAGTAAAAGATGTGTGAAGTATCTAAATGATGACCAGTTACAGAAGTCTGAGGTAGCCACACTACAGGGTGTATAAACTATTGCTCTGTTAAAGCACTCTAATTTCACCCTAATGGGATGTGGCAGAATGATACTATCTGTATATGTTCAATGCTTCAAATATTCAAATCTGTTTTTGGAGTTAAACTAGAAATTGTTGTAGCCTAAAGTGGGGTTTTTTTTTTGTTTTTTTTTATTTAATAGCCCCATCACCCGCCTCTTGCCCATAGTCAGCTGGGATAGGCTCCAGCTTGCCTGCAACCCTGTAGAACAGGATAAGCGGCTACAGATAATGGATGGATAGCTCCATCACTACCCTCACATTACATGACTGGCATTTAGCAGACATTCTTATCCAGAGCAACGTACACCAAACCCAGAGCAGTCTGGGGAACAGTTGGGGGTTTGGTGCCTTGCTCAAGGGCACTTCAGCCATTCCTGCTGGTCAAGGGAATCGAACTAGTGACCTTTTGGCCCCAAAGTTGCTTCTTTAAGCATTAAGCCATGGCTTCCCCCTCTCCCTCTACTCAATCAATGAATGAATCAACCAGCCAACCAACCATCCATCCATCCATTATCTGTAGCTGCTTATCCTGTCCTACAGGGTCACAGGCAAGCTGGGGCCTATCCCAGCTGACTATGGGTGAGAGGCGGGGTACACCTTGAACAAGTCACCAGGTCATCACAGGGCTAACACATAGACACAGACAACCATTCACGCTCACATTCACACATTACATTACATCACATTATCTCTAGCCGCTTTATCCTTCTACAGGGTCGCAGGCAAGCTGGAGCCTATCCCAGCTGACTACGGGCGAAAGGCGGGGTACACCCTGGACAAGTCGCCAGGTCATCACAGGGCTAACACATAGACACAGACAACCATTCACGCTCACATTCACACCTACCGGTCAATTTAGAGCCACCAATTAGCCTAACCTGCATGCCTTTGGACTGCGGGGGAAACTGGTGCACCCGGAGGAAACCCACGCAGACACGGGGAGAACATGCAAACTCCACACAGAAAGGCTCTCGCCAGCTGCTGGGCTTGAACCCAGGACCTTCTTGTTGTGAGGCGACAGTGCTAACCACTACACCACCATGTGGAACACTCATACAGACATTTTCTAACAAATGTAATCAGTTTTTATATATATATATATATATATATATATATATATATATATATATATATATATATATATATATATATATATATAAACTGTCTAGTTTAAAGCAGTATGACCCTGACCAAGCAGTTACAAATGATGATAGAAATCAGGAACCATTAATCTTATCCACAGAGGGCTGGTGTGCCTGCAGGCTTGTATTCCAACCAACCAAGATGGTTTCAAGATGAAATCAAATGTGGATTGGTTGGAAAGAAAACCTACAGCCTCACCTGTATTTTGCAGATAAGATTGAAGACCCTTGCTGTAAATGCATCGTGCAACACTGTTGTTAATGAAAGTGATCTTGGTCTGTTTTTGTTGTATTATGTGAGATCCCAGGCTTGTTGCCTACCTCTAGTTTTTACTAGATGGCGTTTGAACCATTCTACAAGTTTTCTTGAAAGAGAATTTAAAACTAACAAAAAACAAACAAGCAAACAAAAAAAAATACTGCTGTAACTGGATCCATATTTGTATCTGTTTAGAGCAAATTATCTGTTCATTGTGAATATTTGTATTTAGTTATATTCTTACATTCTAATAAGAAAAACACACATTTAGATACCAAAAGGAGATAATGTAGATAATTTGTTTATTCTTGTATTACTCTTCCATATGTGGTGCAATATGCAAGACATGGGGTGCAGTCAGTGTTTGAATTCATCCCAGAGATGTTCAGTGGGGTTGAGGTCAGGGCTCTGTGCAGGCCACTCAAGCTCTTCCACAGCAGCCTTGGAAATCCTGGTCTTCATGGATCTCACTTTGGGCCAAGGTGTAGGGCTCAACTTCAGGAATGATGGCCTGTGATTCCATGTGCTACTCTTACTCAGGTCTTGGACAGATTTGTTCCATGTTATGACTCCAGCTGGGTTATCGACTAATGGGATATGTGTATAGCCATGTAGCAGAGGCAGTCAAATCTTGTATCTCAGCCACTCGAGTCCCCACAAATAAAGTACTTTGTATAAACAGGACTCTGACAATAGTCAAGCAAGAACCATCATAGCGTCAGACCATCCTGTGATACTGTGGATGGGAAGAGTTCAGAGAAGAACTCCATGTTAAGTCCTTGCATAATAGCTGGGCTCCAGTCAGCACAGCACAAAGCTCTAGCCATTGGGAGAGATGCAAGACTTTGCAGTCATGAAAAAGACTTTGACTTTCCTGGTGGAGCTCTCAGTCCTTAAGTAAGCCACAGACCCGTATGCCCTCTCAGAGGAATTGCAGAAGATGTGAATGTCTCTTTTCATGCTTGCGTGGTCCAGCCTGTGGCTTGCTACGTATTGAGATCATATGCAGCTCTTTGAGTTTGATCTTCCATAGCTAACAAGAATGAAGAAACAATTATGGGAGTTGTAGGTTATCCCACTCCCTTCTTTTGTTCCATAGGTGCTGGGACAAAACCTTGGCTATAGAGGTATACTATAGGTGTTGAATGGCTTCTTGGTCTTGGCATGATTTCACAACCACCTTTTCATTGCAGTATGGAAGCATGTCCAGTTGTAATAATGTTTGATTAGATAACAGGTCTGTGGAGGGTGAGTTAATTGTGAAAAGGCAGCATTGTGGGCCCAGACTGTGCCTTGTGACCTTGTCTTGGACCCTGCAAAGTCCACCCAAGGTGGGTATTTCCTGCTGCTGGCTCACTCATAGCACCTAATCACACAGCTTCTCAGTAATCAGATGTGGACAATCTGAGAAGCAGACCAATGAGAACCACTGGGTACATTATTCAGTCCCTGGAGAGGCAAAGGTAAAGGCAATCAAGATTATAAAAATCTTCATCAGTTCTGCAACTGAAGACACAGTGAATGAGACAGCCATCCTATGAAGAACTTGCAAGTCCTGTCTCACTGTGTAGAGGGCTACATCCACAAGGTGCCCTTTCAAACCTAACAGCTGGGCCACTGCATGAAGAATGATGTACACTCTGACCCATCATCCAAAATGACTGTAGTGAATGATCCCCATTCCTTACTAAGACCTTGCTTCTCTTTAAAAGCACTTTAGGGTTGTAGGTTGGTGGGCCAACATAAGGAACTCTACTGATAATATTCACAAAAGTAATTCTCTGCCACCACCCTCTCATTCACCTGTTGCAACATCAAGATGTGTTTCCTGTTGTGTGCCTTCAGAATGCACATAACAGCTTGTCCTCATACTAACTGTGATGTCAATAAGGGTAGTGTAGCGTTTATGAAAGAACCAACCAGTTCTTCAACCAAACTCCTTTAATAAGGTGAATTGTGGTTCTGTAAACAGAGAACTTAGAAACTGATGATTAAGTTTAGAAATAATGTGATACAATCAACTCTATAACTAGAACATTTTTAATACAATATGCATAATAATAATAATCTGAGGGCGGCACGGTGGTGTAGTGGTTAGCGCTGTCGCCTCACAGCAAGAAGGTCCGGGTTCGAGCCCCGTGGCCGGCGAGGGCCTTTCTGTGTGGAATTTGCATGTTCTCCCCGTGTCCGCGTGGGTTTCCTCCGGGTGCTCCGGTTTCCCCCACAGTCCAAAGACATGCAGGTTAGGTTAACTGGTGACTCTAAATTGACCGTAGGTGTGAATGTGAGTGTGAATGGTTGTCTGTGTCTATGTGTCAGCCTTGTGATGACCTGGTGACTTGTCCAGGGTGTACCCCGCCTCTCGCCCGTAGTCAGCTGGGATAGGCTCCAGCTTGCCTGTGAGCCTGTAGAACAGGATAAAGCGGCTAGAGATAATGAGATGAGATGAGATTCTCTCAAATAAGCACTGCATTCCTAGTGGGCAGGTATTGACTGTCCTCAGACATGAGATGACTGTGAAATCGACCCAGTGCACACGTGCCAACTATGAATAACAGCACAGCTCCATGTTAATTAAACAAACTACAATATCACAAACTATAACAATACACTATATATATATATATATATATATATATATATATATATATATATATTTAAATTAAGTCAACTATACAATTTAAGTACAAATTAAATTAAGGCAACACCCATACTAACACCAGAAGCATAACGGCATACATCACACTAACATTACCATATTATGCATTCGGCTTAATGAAAGTCAAACAATACAAATAGCACGGCCGTACTTATTTAAGCCCGCAAAATATATCCTACTGAAGATAACTAAACTAACCAGCTGCTAAATAAATGTGGCACTGGTTCTTGCAACATGTTGCACGAGTCTTCATGCAAGTATGACGTTCAAAACTTCAGTTTTCAGGAGAATGACACGTGCAGGACGATATCATCAACACCCAGGATTGCAACTGCATATAACCTCAGAATGAAAGCAGAAGAAAGCTGAATCCAAACTGTCTAAGATTGTAAGGAATCAGGAGTAGCATAGTATGAGAACAGTATAACATTATATACAGTACATACAAGATAAGGAAACAGTCCCAACTGACAAATGAGACCGTCAGTGATGGCGTAGCTCACTCCGGCCCTGTCTAGTCCAGAAGGAATGATCTAAAGTGGGTCACCTTGCGCAATAAATGTTGTAAACTATATACACTTTATACAAGCAGAGGTGGACAAAGTACCCAACTTCATTACTTAAGTCAAAGTACAGATCCCACTGGTCAAATGTGATTCCGATACAAGTGAAAGTTGTCCAGTCAATTTTTTTTTACTTAAGTTAAAGTACTGAAGTGCTTGCTTTTAAAAATACTTAAGTATTAAAAGTACATTTTCTGTCAATGCATCGTTGTATTATTGCCACAACGCTTACAAAACCTAACGCCGTTACCAAAGACAGAAATGTGAATTCACAAAATGAACACATGCTGTGCATCATGGTAGTTTAAGGTTAAGCTAGCTAGTCAGTGATGTGCCACCTGACATGCTAGCAAACTCTTTTCAAACTCAAACTCATATTGGGTAGCTAACGCCACTAGAAAAGAAAGATTTCTATATTGTTTATTTGGCAAGATTATGCTAAAACATATTTCTGAAAGGACTTCAGATAAGTTAACGTTATTCATGTTAGCGTAACTCTGTTTTTACATGCTAACTAACAGTGTTCACGTTAACTAGCTATGTGTTAACGTTAGCCGTGGACAAGGCGATGGCAACTTGGCGGGCAAATCCATAGAAAGTCATTTGACTAACCAGACTGTGTCACTATTGCAACGTTATCGCTAGCTCTAAAAGCACAGACAACTTTGTTGCAAGCTTTCTCTTGGAATAAAACGTTTATATCCCTCAATATGCTCCGGCAGGTTGGATGGTGAGTTTTTGCAGGCTGTGAAGTGGTTCATTTTAGGTAAGCAAAGAAGACATTTAAAACAAAAATCTTTAATCCTTTCAGAAAATTGAAGCATGGGTTCATGGGCCATGAGTGTGTGCATTCTCCAGAAGAACCGCCTCCTTCCGTTCTGCCATCAACTGATCGGGTTAAATAATGCTGCTGAGAAATCACTGAACTTGATTTTATGCAGTCTATGGATGTAACATGACGTGACCCATAGTGATTACTGATAGACTGTCTCAGTATCACCTGTGAAAAAAACAATCACGTTTTAGAAAAAAAAAGAAAAAAATCCACGTTCAAAGCTGCTTATAGTAACAAGGACCTTGATAGAAATGTAGTGGAGTAAAAAGTATAATATTTGCCTTTCAAATATAATGAAGTTAAAGTCATAAGTTTCCAAAAAAAAAAGAATACTCAAAAAGTGTACTTAAGTACAGTACGCAAGTAAATGTACTTTGTTACTGTCCACCTCTGTATAGAAGCTAGGAAACCCTACCTATTTGCCAGAAAGAATCCAAAATGGCGAGGAATTGACCGACAAGAAGCGATTTTTGCTGAACTGCTCATTAAAGCTTAATTCGTCTATAACTTCATTAATAATTGTAATTAAGCAAGTCTGGGTAGAAGTTATATGCCCCCTAGGTACCCCTACCTTCATGCCAGAAAGAATCAAAATCAGTGAAGAACTGAGGGAGGAAAAATGGTATGGAAACTGCTCATTAGGGATTAAATTATTCCATATCTTCATTATTAATTGCAATTATACAAATTTGGGTAGAAACCATATGCACTCCAGGCAGACCTACCTTCCTGCTAAAAAGAATTTTTAAAAAAAATCTGTGAAGAATTGAGGGAGAAGCGATTTTCGTGAAATGTGGACGACGCTAGACGGACAACACATGATGGCATAATCTCATCGCCTGTCAGCTAGATGAGCTAACGAGTATAATCCAGAAGGCAGCATTAAGCCATTCATTCAGTGTTGTGGTAGAACCAAAGCCAATCCCAGGAGAACTGGGTATGAGGAAACTGAGCCTGATGACATGGGGAGAACATGCACAGTAACTTGTGCTTTAAACTGAACCTGGGAGTTTGGAGATGTGAGGCAGCAACTCCACCCAGGAGACATTATTGTGCTATAAAATCCTATTAGTCAGGCAGAGTGGCTTATTTGTCCAGTTCATATGGGTCATCTTTAATCCTGACAGTTACCAGATCATCTTTTTTTAGTTCCAACTATACATGTTTATTAAGAAGTTAAAAATAGCTTCATAATAGACAGAATTAGCATGTCAGTTGTAACTAACTGAATGACTTCTTTCGTTTCCTTCATTACATGACTAAACATTAATCTAATATACTAAAGTGTTGCTAAAAGCAAGGCACTATATGCACAAAATCACAGTGGGGATTGTTTAAGTCTGTAGTCAATTTCTGCATTTGATCTGCCTGAGCAGGCATTGCATTTGTGTACAAACGCCAACACTCATGCATATCTTTACACGAGCACCTTACAGAAGAAATAGGACCTCAAATAAGTAACATGAGATTAATATCTATGTTGAAAAGTAAATTTAAAAAAAAAATTGTCTTTATATGTCTACGCCAATAAACAGTATATAGTTTAACTGGTTAATAAAAATTAACTAATATAACTCGCCAGATATTAGTGCACTCTCAAAAGGCACTAATAATTTGGACAAATTTCAAAAAATTGCATGGATACTTCACTTTTGGATTAAAAGTGACTATACTTTATGCCAGATAATACATTACATTATCTGTTCTCAAGCAAAACTGCAGACCTGTGACTCAAAACTGAATATCTGATTTAACGTCAATGCTCAAGTACCGTTCTAAACCTGAAATCCTTCAAAGGGTAATATTAGACAAAGTGCACGCTTACCTTGGAGGAAGATCCTCACTCCCTAAACAGCAAGACTAAAATGCCAGCATTGCCAGCATGATGCAAATCTCCTTCCCCATGGCATGTGTGCCCAAGCCCTCCCTTTTCATCCCACTGTCTACCAGATTCCCTCTACTCGATGCACATACACGCGTGTGCACACATGCGCACGGTTAATTTTTGGTCAATTTTTCTTTGGCCTAAGGTTTGTGTAGACACCATGGAATATTCTGATTGCTGTGAACCTGAAAGGTTAAAGGCCATTTTAAGGCTTGTTGTCACTAGTGAAATGACAGTTTGAATAGGTTTACTACTGTGTACAGTCTCACTGGACCATGTTTACACTTGTGTTTGATTTGCAGAAAAATACGTGGTCACTTTTTTTTTTTTTTTTTAAATCTGCTCAGCCGTCAAGGCTTAAAAAAAAAAAATTTCCTGTGTCAAAACCCTGCACAACACCTGTCATGGTACATGCACTTTATCTCTTGCCAGTGCACTGGATTTAAGCTCATTTGTATAATTTTCTATAAAGTTGCGTCACACTTATTAACTGTTGAAAAATATGGTAGATGTGAAGTGTTTTCTGTTCTACATGACTTCTAATCTAAAACTGCATTTTACTACTATTTTATATATAATAAATGGAACTTGACAGCTTGAGGTATATAAATTAAAATAAAACGTGTGTCAGGATTTCTCCATTATACCCTACTGCTAAGAGCTTTGCCACCTGTGGCAAATTATTTAATAGAAACCTAACGTCAGCATGGAAAGCTAGAACACGTTGAGATATCTGCCTTATGAAATGTGACATGGAGCAAAGAGTTCTTTTACCTGTAGAACTGTTGGCCCACATCACATTCAGCTACACAACTCAGATACAACTTTAAAAGAAAAACTGACACCACCTAGTGACAGCAAAAAGAAAATATAAAAGCAGGCTCGTTTTCCTTTCAATATAAACTTGGAATCCCTTTTATATAGAAAAGATTTATTGTAAAGTGATTTATAAACCATTAATAACTATCACATGATCATGGTTAAAAATAAAATCGCCATAAATTACTGAAAATGTATGAAAAGCAGTTTACAAGTCTGGTTAATTCCATTACAAAAAAATTTTAAAGTTATATACACAACATTGTAAAGAAAGATAACATTTTCTTTTGCAAAGCACAAAACTAGCAACACGGGGAAAGTATTGCTACCATAGCGAAAAATTGAACAGTCAGAAAATCTCTTTACACTAAATACAAAGATCTGTAATATTGTTTTTATTATAATTTGTACACATTTACATTTCGGTTTCTGAGCCTTAAGATGCAAAAGCTTGTTGAATGCAGAATTACTGCCTAGTCTTAATGTCTCGGATATTTTAAGGAAAATATTTAATATCGGAAAAACAGCTTTTTTTTTTTAAAAAATGTAATACAATTATAAAAACAGTGATTTTAGCTTGAAAGCCATCACATACAAATTCATAAAACTATTGAAATAGTAACATTGCATTAAGTCATGAGACACTGTCTCAAAAGTCGTGTACACCCCACTTAATCCCACAATAAAACATTCAGCAAAGGACGCTGAAAAACGCAAACTTACAAAACAAAAAACACATCAAGGGACATGCAGACCACAGTCACTTGATGTTTCACACCACCAGACTCTCACGACTCACAGCTCCGTTCTATGGAAGAGAGACAATTTCACATAAGTCTCACAACCTGCTTTCTCAAAGCATAAAAAAAAAAAAAAAAAAAAAAAAAAAAAAAACACGACATCATACATTTGAAAACCTTGGAATTATACGGTTTTATCTGTCAAGCCTGTGAATTTAAGCGAAGTATTGAATTAAATACTGTTCTAAGTTCACATGAATTCAGTGAGAAAATAATACTTAATGTTAACTACCCCACTACTGATATACTTTGAGCTGTAGAAACTAATCAAGGTCTGGAATACAAGTGGGAAGTTCTCACCTTGCGGAGATTGCTCTTCTTGGATGATGCTAAGCTGTCTGTATCAGAGAAGGATGGTGGAGGTGGGAAGCTGGTGTTGTTGGGACGCCGCGTGTCAGGATTGCCTGCGGGTCTGCTAAGAGGGAGTGGTGGTGGTCCCCCACGTGCTCCTCTGTAGCGGTCTGAGCGGTCGCTGTCGCTATCAAGACGCTCACGGCTCCGTGCCCGCTGCTGCTCGCCCATCTTCTTCCTCTCCATCGCCTCCTGCAGGAAGCTGTCATCATATGCATCCCGGCCTCTGCCACCCCGACCACGTTCCAGATCCATCAAATCATCACGGCTACGACTGCGGCGACCCTGGAAGCCAACTCCCCGGGCATCATTACGGAAGCGACTGTCAGGAGAATAGTCACGACGTCGGTCATCTGGGGCGCGGTCATATCCGCGAGCGCTGCTGCTCCATTCATCAGAACTGCAGGAGAGCAAAACGTTTAGATCGTTATAATAAGTAAATAAATCCCACAAACTTCTGCTTATATTCATTCAGATTAGCTATAAGCCATTTGATTCTTAGCTCACCCTCTTCTGCCGCCTCTAGGAGGAGGATCACGGCCTCTGTAATATCGGCCAATATCATCAAGGTTGTCCATGGAATGAGCGCGGCCACGGTTTGGACCGCCTCCAAGCCCTCTCCTGGGCTCATCTCTCCGCATATTCTGAGATACGCTGCTGATGGTGCTCATGTTCTCATCCTCATCAAACACTGTGTTCAGCTGGGGAGGCCTGGCGCGACCGCGGTTACGAGGGTCTCCGCCGTCATGCAGGGAACTGATCTCACTCAAACCATCAACTGTATGTGGGAGAGACAGAGAATGAAAAAAGAGCAGCAGTTGTAGGAAGATGGAATGAGTGAGGCAATAAGTGTTGGTTGAAGGAGAGGTAGTGAGTGTGTGAAAAGGGTTTGCGGAAACAAGACGGGGGGGGGGGGGATTCATTACAGTTCCACCTCTAAAATTAGCCTAGATGCAAAGTTAACCTAGCAGAAATCCAATATAGTTTCTCTCGGATTGGTCTTTTGTATTCTCCACAACCACTCAAATCACAATGAAGTTCAGGATCGATTCCCAAGCAAGAGAACTCACAGCGAGTATGGTTGCCTGCAGCACCTCCAGGCTGACTGGGGTCCAGATTGGCCAGCTCTCGCTCCATATAGTATAACAAACGAGTAGGATTCCCATCCTGATTAGCCTGGATACGGTATCCACTACGGGCTGAAACGCAACATAAATAAGAACTTTTTAAAAAAAGTAGTACACTGACTCAACCGGATTAGCTATGAAAGTATTCGATACTGAACTTACTCTGGCCTGCTCCGCCATCATGGTCATGTAGCAATGGTACCTGAGATCCTTGACCAACTACAATGCAAAGCAACAGTGAGAAGTCAAACCTATACAGAGCCTAATCTAGGAATTTGAAAATAGGGGACAGATCCCTCACTAGTTGTAGAAACGGGACAGAAAATATTAACATGGGTAAAAATATCCCTCATTTGTTCCAGTTAGTGGGGACAGAAAAATAAGTAATACATTGGTAGATATTTTCAAGAGTACATCTATAAACAGAAGTTTTATTAATCTTTACTTTTAGAATAGCATTAACATAATACTAAATTGAACTTTCAACAAGAAAAATTAAACAAATTACTCAAAAAAACCCACTAGCAATCATGTAGAATGTGTAAGATTACCAGGACTACAAAAATGCAGAAAAACAGGCTTTACTTATCCAAATGCACCTGTTGGTTCAAAAGTTAAAGTGCAGAGAACCTCACAGCACAACATGAAGTTACCTTAAAATATAATATAAATGCCTTAGCTTTCATGTAAGAAAAAAAAAAACCTAATACTAGTACTGTGTGCAGGCCGTCTCTCCTGAAGACTAAATTAAACAATAATTATAAACTAATAAAATAAATGGCTCAGGCTTCATAGAAGAAAAAAACAATTTGAACAGAATCTCACAGTATGATGCTGAAGCTGCCTAAACATTGGAAAATAAAATACCATTTTGGCAAAAATGTTGGCATCCATTAATTTCTTGTATTAAGTAAAAAAAAAAAAAAAAGTGCACACAGTCCTTCACTGTAAACATGACACACTTTCAGTAACAGAATTTAAGCCTACATAAACACTGACTCGCACATCATGCAATGTTGCCAGATACTGCTGACGTTTTCCAGCCTAAAATATGTTCAAAACCCACCAAAGTGCACTTAAAACCGCCCAATCTGGCAACACTGCGCGCATGCTGCTTCTCTTGAACGTATACACGGAAGTAAGGCGGAAGGTAGTTTGTCGACGTCACCGCAAGACGACGCCAACGATTGGTCAAATTTGCGGGAAAGTTGCGGTGATTGGATAGAATTGCAACACCGCCCTGAATTCATGGGGATTGGTTGAATTTGCGTTGATGTTGCAAATCGCGAAATCCTGGAGGCTCTGAATGTTATGTTTGGATGAGACAGAACGATATGCCATGTGCTTTTGGGTATTTTTAAAACACTTCACACGATTGGTTGAGATACACTGTCTTCCGGTTCAGTGACCAATGATATAATAGTTCATTAAACTGTTTTACCCGCTAAATAAACCAGTCGGAATACTTCGGTCCTTTCCGATTGGTGTGTAAACGCTATATTTACCGCAGTGCTTGCTAGCGGGTGCTGACAAATTGATACGCACAAGATTCAGTAAAACGCGACTACACGCTCTCTACTTATAAATGCGTGACAAAATGAATAGATGCGCGATATCACTCTCGCGCCCAAAAAGTGGATGTGCGACAGACGGATTAAAAAAACGCGTATTATCACGTATTACGCGCCCTAGATTAGGCTCTGCTATAGGTCATCATTTTAAAGGGTTACTCAGATTCATTAGTGACCACGCAGCCAAATATTTGCTTTCAGTACAGCTGTTATTGAGCATGTTCCCAATCTTAAACACTACAGGAACACTATACAAAATACAGTAGAGTGTACTGTCAGTACACAGTTAAACATTTTACATCCTACCAAACTCAACATGTATACAATAGAGAGTATACAGTAGTAGTAAAGTGTTCAGTGAAGTGAATCAAGTGAAAAAGAACCCACTTATCACAGTTGTCTCCATTTTTACTAATAATGATTTCACCTAAAGAAAAAAAAAAAAAAATCTTGCGCATAGAGATCAGAGGTATAACCCACCTGAGCTGGCTGCGTCATATTCCCTGCCATAGCCATTAGAGGGAGGGGCACTGACACCCTGAGGCGTGGGCAGCATTGGGATGGGTGGTGGTGGCCCGCCCATATACACTGGTTGTGAATACATACTTGGAGCGAACATACTGGCTGCATACTGACTAGGAACACCCGACTTCACGGCTTTACCTGCTTCATACACTTTAAATGAAAGAACAGAGTTAACGTGTCCATTAATCCTTTTTGAGATTTGGCATTTTACCTACAGTATACGGCACACACACAATGCAACCATAAAAAGGGATAGGTGAAAATAGTCACTAATGCAAATATAAAACAATGTGTTTAAAAATAATAATAATAATGGCAGGACAAGTTATTAAATAAGACCAAATACAAGACATTATTAAAGAAGATATGCTTAAATGGTGTTGACCTACAAGAGAACAAATTATGAGGAGAGATACAACAAGGATGAATAAATTCAGGCATAATCGTACTTACATGCTCTTGGACAGCAGCAGCGTTCTGGGCAACACGGACAGCTCACATAACAGCAACATGTGTGAGGGCAACACTGACACCAACAGATCCCAATGAGGAGCAGCAGCAAGAAGAAACCAAGCACCACCAACACTACCAACAACCAATCTGACAGAGAGGAGAGAGTGAAGAAAGTTCAAATAAACTGTGCTAAGTTTCCCAAAAGCATCGTAAACACAAAGATCATCGTTAAAGGAATACGCCACCCCCAAGTGAAATTGAGTCAGTCCCTGCAGTCCCTAGAGTTGGATGAGTGAGCCAAAGCGTTTTGTAGCCGACCCAGCCATTGTACTGATCTGGAAACGTCCCGGTTAGCTTTAGCTTAGTCGCTGTAATCCGGCGTGTCCAGCTAGCATTGTCGTTGCAAAAGTGAATCAAATAACTCAAGCTTTTTTATAATTATTTCTCATGACCTGTACATTCACATCGAGTACACATATCAATGCAAATTAACACGAAAGGATTTACTAGACCAATTTATATCTGGAACTATTTTCGGCCACAGCACAGGCAAAGCACCGCTGCAGGCGCAAAGACACCACGCAGCACCTGAAAACCCTGGTTTCCCTGGTAACACTGGTGTATTGACGGAAGTTGTGGTGCTGCGTGGCGTCTTTGCGCCTGCAGCGGTGCTTTGCCTGTGCTGTGGCCGAAAATAGTTCCAGATATAAATTGGTCTAGTAAATCCTTTCGTGTTAATTTGCATTGATATGTGTACTCGATGTGAATGTACAGGTCATGAGAAATAATTATAAAAAAGCTTGAGTTATTTGATTCACTTTTGCAACGACAATGCTAGCTGGACACGCCGGATTACAGCGACTAAGCTAAAGCTAACCGGGACGTTTCCAGATCAGTACAATGGCTGGGTCGGCTACAAAACGCTTTGGCTCACTCATCCAACTCTAGGGACTGCAGGGACTGACTCAATTTCACTTGGGGGTGGCATATTCCTTTAAATGGTAGAGCGAGCATCACGATGAACATTCACTCTCCTAGTTAAGATGCTCTTAGCGTTAAGCTTTTGGGAAACCCACCCCTGAACAGTTACTGAGCCAGATTAAACACTCAGGTACAGGGATGGGAAAAATAATTGAGGAGTTCCATTTGAACCATTCTTCACTCATGCACATAACATGATAATGAAAGCTTTACACATTATGTACATAAGTTTTTGTTTTGTTTTTTTTAAAAAGAGTGCTTAATTAGATGGAAAAATAAAATGCTATCAAATACGGTTGTACAAATTATATGAATGCATTTAAACAAACGGTCCATTTTAAAATGTTAGCACTTTTAGGATGCAAGATTTGTGTATTAATTTCAACTGACAACTTAAAGCCCCAGACAACACACTCTGAAATGCTAAAAACAAACAAAACTCAATGCCAACAATGTCAGTGGGGAAGCTTCTGCTGCCAGTGCCAACAAATCTAGTCCTTGTTAGTTTGTATGCCTTAAAGCCCTTCGAACATTCTTCAGACAGTGATGAAGCCACTGAAGGATAAATAAATAAATATTCAAAATTTCAATGACCATGATGCCATTTAGAACAACCATAAAATAATGCATAAATCTGCAGTTTACAATTCCATATGTCATCATCCAAAAACCGGGCGGCACGATGGTGTAGTGGTTAGCGCTGTTGCCTCACAGCAAGAAGGTCCTGGGTTCAAGCCCAGCGGCCGGTGAGGGCCTTTCTGTGTGGAGTTTGCATGTTCTCCCCGTGTCCGCGTGGGTTTCCTCCGGTTTCCCCCACAGTCCAAAGGCATGCAGGTTAGGTTAACTGATGACTCTAAATTGACCGTAGGTGTGAATGGTTGTCTGTGTCAGCCCTGTGATGACCTGGCGACTTGTCCAGGGTGTACCCCGCCTCTCGCCCATAGTCAGCTGGGATAGGCTCCAGCTTGCCTGCGACCCTGTAGGACAGGATAAAGCGGCTAGAGATAATGGATGGATGGAACATCCAAAAACTCGTCAAGATGTTGCACTAACAAGAACAGGAGCTGGATAGACAATGCCAAAAATTAAAGCCAAGGACTCCAAGGATCTGCCATAAAATTAACATTTACCAATGGTAGGTACAGTGCCAAAAGTATTCAACCCTCCTGGAATTCATCACATCTTTTAGAATAATGAATGATGCGCACATTCTTCATTTCAGCATTATTTTTATTGCAAACTCATTCTCTTATTGTGACTTTTCAGTTATAATTATTGGTCAAGCAAGTATTTCAAAGAAAGTTTAAAAAAAAAAATTTAAATTGCTGCTTGCATTCAACCCTCCAGGTTGTAGAAACTCCAGATGAAAGATATCGTCTTAACGAGAAGACAGTAGACTTGGGGTGTTTTCACACCTGGTCCCCTTTAAAGGAACCAGACTCAGTCCTCTTTAAGTGGACCAAAAAGTGGACCAACAGAAAAAGAACTCAGTTCTTTTTGTGTTCACACTGAATTTATTACAAAGAGGACTGGGTTCTCTTTCTGGTCCAGTTAAGCTTTGATGGGGCCTCAGTCCTCTTTCTGTTCACACCAGGTCCTCTAGAGCCCTCAGACCCCCAGTGCACGGAATTCTGGGTAATTTTCTCTTGAATCAAAATGTCTGCTTGCCCTGCTGTATTCTTTGATCAAAATAGTGCGGATTAAGGAAAATAAATGTATATTATTGTGGCCGACTCATCAGCTAGTAAGTTCAGAGAACTGTAAAGCGGCTGTGGCAAGTTCCAAAAGGAAGTTGAGTTTCCCTGCTACAGTCACGTGACCAACTACGGCAAACGAAGAAGGTTAAACTACAGTGAAAAAGGCGAAGTGAACCCGGTGCGCTTTTTGTTCACAATGCGCAGATTAGGCGAACCGTACCGTTGATTTTTAGCGAACCGTACTGAGACCACCTCCTGAGGTAGTCTCAGTTCGGTTCGCTTTAAAGGGGTCTGGGTACGGTTGGAGTGTTCACATATGCGCAAAAAATGCTGAGTCATCGATCTGAGTTCGGTTAGATGGCTGAAAGGGACCAAGTGTGAAAACACCCTTATAAATCAGCCTTCACCTGTGAAATACTACAACAGCTCCTGTTTCTGGACAAAATCCAGATCAGTGAAGAGTCTGTCAGTCAGGAAAAGGGTAAAAACTAAGACAAAGGAGCATTCTATGGAAGTTAAAGATAACGTAGGGGAATTTTGTAACTTTGGAATAGGGTGTAAAATTATATCTGAAAGGTTTGCCATCCCTGTAATCACTGCTGAATCGATAGTGAGGACGTGAAAGTTGCATCACACCCACGCACGAGCTCGAGAAAGGTTGTGTCTGAAATCACTCACTACTCACTATATAGCGAGTTTGCCATTTTGTAGTGCTGTCTGAATGTATAGTGAGAATTATTACATCCTATATAATGGACTCAGTGTCCCACAACGCACCGTGAAAAGTAGTGTACAACCGATGGTCACTAACCAAGCAATATATACACCATCATGCATTGCGGTCGCGCGAAAATGGTAATAATATTGTAGCGTGCTGGGGCGAATGGATGGAGGAAGAAACATTATAAATGGACATTCAAGTACAATTGAAAATAGTAACAGAATGGAAAATGAGCTAAACTAGAATAAGACAAAATACAAGAATAAAAGTTACAGTGCAGAATGAGGAATGAATCAAAAGCCTCAAATTTGAGTGTAACAACGTAAATAACGGCGCAACGGAGTAGTGTCTGAAAGTGTTTTTTCATTTTAACAATGAGCTCACTCTAAAGTCCTCTATATAGAATTCCCTACAGAGTGAATAAGTGAGTGAGTGAGTGAGTGATTTTGGACACAGCTAAAGCCTTCCCTCAAATACAGAGACTGGTGAGGGAATCACAGTGGGGCCAAGTCACTCTGCCACTGTACTCTAACTCCATCAGGGAGTGGCGCGAAGGAGCACCAGACAACCATTTCAAGAGTTCTGCATTATTGAGGACTGTATGAAACCGTGGCTAGAAAGAAACCTTTGCTGAAGAGCCATATAAAAGCATGAGAGTAACCCAGGTAGTTTCAAAGTACTGCATGTGGCACAAATGTAAGCCATTTCTACAGTGAAATATAGTGGTGGTAATATCATGCTCTGGGGCACTTTCATCCTCAGAAACTGGGCTTCTTGTAAAAATTGAAGGGACAATGGCTGGAGACAACACAGGGGATATTACAACAGAACCTTTCTCAGTGTGCGCTATATAAAAGATTGCGAGCAACGGCACCTTTAGCAGGACAACAGTACCAAACACAAGGGCAAAGCAATGCAGGAAAACCAAAAAGGTAAATGTTCTACACAGGCCAATTCAAAGTCCAGATCTGAAACCCACCAAGAATCGAGGTAGTGTTTGGAAATTGCTCACAACAAACACCACCCAACCAAGCGGAACAACCCGGAGCAAACCTCCAGGGAAGAATGGGTGAAAAATCATTCTAAAACAGTGCACAAAGCTGGTAAGAACATACGTATCCCAACAGACAGCTGGTTTTGCAGCAAAAGATGACCCTATCAAGTATTAGTCTGAAGGGGTTGAGGTTTTTTTTAATCTTAAAATAATAATAATAAAAACCAAATCAAACTTTTACTTCAAAATCTTTCTTTAGGAGCATATTGGTTTGGGGGGGGGGGGGGGGGGGGGAGAAATGGCTAGAACAAACTTTTGTAATTCACA
This sequence comes from Neoarius graeffei, assembly GCF_027579695.1. Lineage (NCBI taxonomy): Eukaryota > Metazoa > Chordata > Actinopteri > Siluriformes > Ariidae > Neoarius > Neoarius graeffei. The sequence goes on along the minus strand of NC_083585.1, from coordinate 42,910,843 downwards.
CAAATCTAATGACTACTTTTGCAAGGCACTGTATAGATACTTAACTACACATTAACGTCATCTATTCTGCCTACTCAGAACTACGTGGGCATGTCAGATCGCATCATGATGGACAGTGGCGTCTCTCCTCTAACAAAGAACTCGAAGTGCTAGTACTAGAAAAGTACGCAGGAATGACCTGGAAGAACTTAAACACTGACCCTCTCAGCACAGATTTATTTAACAAATATAATCCAACTACTCAAATCTAAAGGCTCATTATTTATTCATGCACTTTCCTCTCACACAACAGATTTTTAGTAAAAATGAGATTAATCTTAATTACAGGCCTACTTGTTAACGCAAGTCTCAGAACTCAATAACAAATATAATAATGGGTTGTGAAGAAGACACAAGAGCGTGTGTAATTTTATATGCAGAGATGCCTACCCCAAATTTTGAATTTCAGTATTCTTGAAAACATTTTTCAGTATTTTGGAATGACTTTCAGTAACATTAATTTATGCGCATTTCCATTATAAAGAGGTGTATATACACCAATATGTTTAACATTTAAATTATTAAAAAGAACTGTTTTGTGTGAACTGAATAAACAAAACGCGAGCAGCCATCTCAACTGAATTTCCACTCAACAAATTTCTAGAGCATACAATATATCACGACAGCACGGTGGTGTAGTGGTTAACGCTGTCGTCTCACAGCAAGAAGGTCCGGGTTCGAGCCCTGTGGCCAGCGAGGGCCTTTCTGTGCGGAGTTTGCATGTTCTCCCTGTGTCCGCGTGGGTTTCCTCCGGGTGCTCCGGTTTCCCCCACAGTCCAAAGACATGCAGGTTAGGTTAACTGGTGACTCTAAATTGACCGTAGGTGTGAATGTGAGTGTGAATGGTTGTCTGTGTCTATGTGTCAGCCCTGTGATGACCTGGCGACTTGTCCAGGGTGTACCCCGCCTTCTGCCCGTAGTCAGCTGGGATAGGCTCCAGCTTGCCTGCGACCCTGTAGGACAGGATAAAGCGGCGAGACAATATATCACCTTTTTATAAATACAATAGTGTTCCCTGTTTGCAGACATTACGGTTGACTACCAATCATTGGTATTGAATGTAACTCCTCAAAAGTATTATATTATATTACCTGGCAAAATGTTCTACCTGTTAATGGATTCTAATAAAATTAAAAAAAAAAAAAATTCTTATTTCATGCCAAAGAGAGTCCGACATTGTTATCTTAATGTCCCAATATATAAATACTTCAGCATAATGCTTCAGATGACACATTGAATAAAATGACATTTATAATTGTATTTAAAACAGTGGAATGATCAATTTTTTGCCACAATCCCAACAGCACTAATCATAAAATTCTGTTTTTGATCATACTACATGTACATTTGCACTTGCAACACTGAAAAGACTTTGAATTAAAGAAGTACAGCCAGTGTTTGATATTTCAGTGAATAAAAATCATACATGTAAAAAGAAACTGAATAAGTTTAACTCACATTTCATGGCACTAATTGGCAAGTTCAACTCCAAGCATAGGGTCAACCATCACCGCTTCAGCACGGGTCACGTTCCGTGTCTTTTCATCCACAGATTTCGTAAAAAACTGCTGGATACCCCCAGATTTACTTTCCGCCTGACTCGCCATTTCAGCATACTCCATATGTTTTTTGTAGTTGACATGCCGCGTGCAGTCATCGCGACCACCATGAGTGATGTTAATGTCAGTTCTACACAGTTTGCAGTGCGCGTATCCATTGCCCTTTTGACTGGGTGTAATGCACGGCCATTCTACCGTATCGAAAATAGCGCGAACAAATGTGCGGAATCTGCGCATGTCACACACAGCATGTGCGGAATCTGCGCATGTCACACACAGCATGTGCGGAATCTGCGCATGTCACACACAGCATGTGTGGTTGTCATAAAAATAAATAGCCGTGAATCGCGCATGGATTGAAAAAGTCGCTTGGACATTTAAAAACAACTCACTGGAATTTAAGACTTTATAATAATTCCGTACAGAATAACACTGTTTGCCGTAACATCGTATTTACGTAACTTTTCCGTACAAAATACGGCCAATCCGTACTAGTAGGCATCTCTGTTATATGTATTTCTATATAAAACACTGAGAACCATGTGCATAGATGCCATGCAACTACTCTGAGCACTTTTTCTGCATCAACTGACAAGGCTCAGTAGCCCCAAAATTTAAGTAAATGCATACTTTAATAAGCTGCTTAGTATATTAAAGCGCTCAAATGGAGTTGTTTTTAAAATGCTTAAAATGTGAAATATTTGGAAAAAAAAAAAAAAGCTTTTAAAATGGTGAAGCTAATTCTGAGGCCATAATAGAAATGCATTATGCACTCTGATTTTCATGATGGAAAACCATTATGATGTTCGGTTTTTTAAAGAAACCTCAAATTTAGACACAAGGTGTCTAAATCAGATACTGCCAAGACAGAAAAAGAAAGGATGCTTATGCGAGATTGCGCCCCACCAATGACATCTTTAGGGTAAGAACATGTGGAAAAATTTGTGGACATTCATTTTATAATGGAAAAAGGGGTCCGTGTCCATTTTCCATTGCAATGAACGGAGTACACCACAGTACGGTGCTAGAGATCATGAGATTTAAAAAAAAAAAAAGAAAAGAAAGAAAGAAGAGAAACAAGCTTGACAGGTCTGTCTCATCAGTTGTTCTGCCAGCAAATAACAACTATTTCAATCACAAACAGCATGCGCACATTAAGGGACAGACTCATGCCTGAACATTTACACTCTCAATCCCTGATGTAAGCAACTTCAACTGCAGGCTGAGCTGTTTCCTGGAGTTTAAGGGCATCAACCTTCCTTTGTCCAGACCAATTTTGCCTTCTGAAACTTTCATCATCATCTAAGCAGCTTTTGTATCCAATTTGCAGATTTTTGAGCGTTTCAATGACCTTTAGCTCATTTTATCTGAAAGTAGCTTCCCTGGTGAAGGAGGTAAATGTGCATAACACAAGTGGGTTTCTCGGACTACAGAGGTGCACTTAGTGTACCTTCCATGATCAGTAAGTCAATGCCAGGCAGCAGGTCTGTAGTATTTGACTTTCTCTCTGTGAAAGAAGGAGGACAAAGCCATGATTGAAAAAGGTTTTGCTGTAACTATCCAAGCAGAAAAGTTCTCTCTCCTCTTAAAATGTTCTACTCTACAACTCAACCATGCGACTGCTCAATGCCAGCTAGTATGAACGTCTCCACAGAAGTAAGAAAGCGACTTCACCTCCTCTATAAATGTTTTAAGACACCCTATCACATCAACAGAAAGAAAAAAAATGCATAGGTGGCAAAAAATTACAACCTAAGGTATAGGTGTGTGTGCAGATATTAACTTAAATAAATATATACATCAATGAACCTTACCCAAAACAATGAGTTCAGTATAGTCCTCGCCATTTCCTGAGAGGTCTTGGGATGAAGCAACACTGCACACATACACACCACTATCACCCCATGCGGTCTGAGCAATGTTGAGATCAGCATCTGAAAGTAAGAAAAGCCATGCTATTAGTGAAACTGCATTATTAAAGGGGAACAGAGGGCAATATATAGAGTAAATATAACAATAAAACACACATTAACGAACCTTATTCAAGACTTACAAAAGTTTTTTGTTCTAAGGTTGGAAAGTTATAGTGTTTTGAAAGTAGCTCGAGCAAACTATTTCCGCAGTTTGAACAGCCCGCCATGATATTAATTTTATCCAATCAGAATGCACGTTCATTTTCTCTGCGTAACACTCATGACGTATGTATGTGCCCAGCTGTGTCGGCTCATTGAGGTTGGGAATAGCACGTGTGAATCGGAAAGTAGGATGAATTGTAAGTGATCGGCTACTCAATGCCACAGTGTGTTGCTTTCGGGCGTAATAACAGGACCGATGGAAAGCAGAACGATCCTCCAGATGTGTCTTTTCACTCGTTTCCGCTGAAAAACACCAAGCGAGTTCGAGCTTTCTTCTCTTCTTTCGTCATCACCGGAGTCGAGAGTACCTCTCCTAGGTTCAAACTGGTACCCTTCTAAGCCATAGCCTGCTTGCAGTGTGTCTTGCGGGATCTCTTTGTATGATTCGACAGAGCTGTCGCTTTCACTTGATGCGCCCGACGCCATGATTACACGCTTCTCTCCTAGTGCAGTGGGTAGGGCTGACGTCATGGTCTTTTAAAAATGGCGACTCTTGTGCCGTTTAGCGTACCGACTGTTATATTTACAATTACCAAGATATTTCGTTGTTTTCTAGTATATAAATTTGATAGAATACGTTACTTTGTCACATCAGCAACTGTATATATTATATTTGGTACCTCTTTAAATTCGTGAACATATCTGGATATTCGGTACTCGAGTAATATTTATCTATCAGCTTAATCATTTTCTTCTAAAGCATGCTGAAATAGTTATACTGCATTTTTTGTTTCTTAGTACTTTAATTATATAGCCTATACATTTAATTGCGTCACCTGACTGCATTTTCTTAACGTCCAAATGTGTATAGTTCTAAACTAAATTAGCGTTTTACCATTACAGTGACAATGACGCCATTGGGGGTGGGGGGTGTACTTCTTTTGAAGCCTCATATCACAGTCATTGTTTCTTACTGTTAATGATGCTGATCTTGCGACCCTGGTATTCAGTTCCCAGCGTGACTGCAGTCTGCTTCGAAGCCACAATACGTATAGTCCTTGAAGTGTCTGAGCACTCGATGTTGGGGTTGTAGTTGGGGTTGGCCTCGGCCAAGGCGTTCTCAGCACTGCTTGGGTTCAATGCAGCTTGGATCGGATCTCTGCAGAAGGACTTGTACTTCCAGGTGATAAGAGGGGGCACTGTAGATGTGGTAGTGTAATCACACCTAAGAGTGACCGGCTGGAACAGGATGACCACATAACGTTTCACTGGACAGATGACATTGACCCCCGTGGTGAAGCCTGTAGGAAAACAACAACTTTATTCATCACACGCTTGTGAAATTCCTCTCTACATTTAACCCATTTGAAGCAGTGAACACACTATAGCAATCCGAGGATTAAACCTTTAAGCACCCATTCTCATTCATACATCATTATTAAGCATGATCTCACAACCAAATCATTTCAGGAAGCAAAAATATGTGACTGCTGCAATCATAAAACAAACACTCAGGAGTGATATGCAGGGAACTTTAGCAGAAAACTCTAAGGCAGAGTTTAAAGGGGGGGGGTTAATTTATTTTGAACAAGAATATTATTGGCTATACAAAGGGTAAGTTCCTTTACTTTGAGCACATATTTAGTAAGACACATTAAGGTGATCACTGCTGAAGGCTACTAAAATGAAGATAATGTACAATAAACCTGTTTATTATGAATAGTCAAATCAAGCTTTATATGAATAGACTACTCATAGACATCTTAAACACTACTACTACAATAACTTTTATATACAGATTGACCTTATAGACGTCATATACAAAAAACAATTTGTGTCAAATAGCACGCAATCACCAAGTAGAAAGTAATATTACGTGAACTGTAGAGACACAAAAGCCCTTGAGGTGCTGCACTACAGCCCCCAGACAGACACATCTGTATATTCATTAGAACAAACACAGCTTTTCTTTTCAGGCATGATGGCTTCATGAATGGATATACAGATCACTTAAATGGGTAGTGCTTGTTAGTTTACCAAGTTTTAGGTGGGGTTTACATTAGACCGTATCAGCGGATCATCAGATTAATGTTTTTAAAACGATTAGCGTGCACATAGCAACACCAATACACGGATACGCTCGGCTCCGCAGGCATCCTGCGCTCCAAATCACTCCGCCCTGAACAGCGAGTGCCCTCTGGAGGGTGCGCACTCCGGCCCTGCGCAGCTCAGAGAGCGCGCGAGTATAGCGCACAAGCAGTGATTCGGGACTGAGCCGCTGTGTGTGTGATCCCAGCGCATATCACTTACCACTTGCAAGTGGAAGGATGGCAAGCCTAAAGACAATCATAACTACACAATGGGCAGTATTTGCATCAGTATTTTCATACTTTTATACTCTTTAATGAAAGGTGATACAAGGCGGAAGTCTGCGCCATTTTTCAGCAGTCGCGTCACATGACCAACGCCAGCGAATCAGGAAGGTGGATGTCACAGTGACGTTGTCCAATGACGACGCCAGCTAGAGTTCAGCACAGCGTATCCACGTATTCTCAATGTTTACACAGCACCGGAGCTGACACGATCTGGATTGAATACGTGGACCCTGACAGATTCCCGTTTCCCAGCATTTCAATGTAAACGGACAGTGCATCCGTGAAGAAAACGAGACAGATACGGTCTAATGTAAACTTGGCCTTAATCTTGCAGGATGATTTCATGGTGCATAAATATTGCAAGTCACGTCACAAAGGTGAAAAAAAAAAGTAGTAAATGTGGGGATTTCTTGAAAGACTGTGGTAACTGAAACTAGGTAGTAACTATGACTCACATGCTTAAGACAGAAACCACTGAATGGGTCATGCAGCAAGCCTCTTTCACACGAGCTAATCTTAGAGGTTGGAATGTACCACATTTGTCAACATATAATAAATCTCAGAATTTTTAGTGTCACTTTGTCAATCATATAACTTTATGTAATTAGCAAAAAAAAAGGTTCCACTTGAGTAAGTTTGAGTTTGCTCTTATAGCCTAATATAGTCACTACTTTATGATTTATTTACACTGTGATTGTAAGGAAAGGTTAGAAATAATAACATAGGACCTAAGATTAAAAACTAAAAAACACAGTAGTGACACACAACATACATTTTACACACACACACACAAGGGTGCATCAGTTGCCCCCTAAAAATGAAAAGTTCCTCCGATCATGATGCATTTTTGTTTTTATGTTCTTTTGGTAAGAAAACACACTGGGCGAAATATTTTGACAAAATTCAAAAGTTTAATGGTGGCACCAGGAGTTCAAAGTTATGGAAAAAGTTGCTATTTTATGACTTTTATGACAAAATTTTCGATCACTTTTCATGAAACATTATGGCACCTTATAGAGTATACCAAATATCTTAGATACACATTTTTAGTACATATTCTAAATATATTATCAAGCACAGTTTGAGTTTTAGCTGTTCATTGAATCATTGTTCAACTACTTTTAAACAATACAGATGTATTATGAATCACATTAACGCTTCTCAATCCCTTGCAAAGGTTCTTAACATGATCTCTGGCTCACAAGAAATCAATAAATGGAGTCCAACATTGTGATTCAAACCTTACGCGAAAACATAAAATAAGCATTTTTTGGCAAAAAAAATGAACCTCATGGTGCCACCATTAGACTTTTGAATATGGTCAAAAAATTTTACAGGATGTCTTTATTGGTGAAAAGGAACACCCAAACAAAAATGCATCAGATTTTATGAAAGTGAGGGCAACTGATGCACCCTAACATACATACACACGTTGTGTGTGTGTGTGTATATATATATATATATATATATATATATATACACACACACACACACACACATACATATATACACACATTCATACACACTACTGTTCAAAAGTTTGGGGTCACTTTGAAATGTCCTTATTTTTGAAAGAAAAGCACTGTTCTTTTCAATGAAGATCACTTTAAACTAATCAGAAATCCACTCTATCCATTATAATGTGGTAAATGACTATTCTAGCTGCAAATGTGTGGTTTTTGGTGCAATATCTCCATAGGTGTATAGAGGCCCATTTCCAGCAACTCTCACTCCAGTGTTCTAATGGTACAATGTGTTTGCTCATTGCCTCAGAAGGCTAATGGATGATTAGAAAACCCTTGTACAATCATGTTAGCACAGCTGAAAACAGTTGAGCTCTTTAGAGAAGCTATAAAACTGACCTTCCTTTGAGCAGATTGAGTTTCTGGAGCATCACATTTGTGGGGTCGATTAAATGCTCAAAATGGCCAGAAAAATGTCTTGACTATATTTTCTATTCATTTTACAACTTATGGTGGGAAATAAAAGTGTGACTTTTCATGGAAAACACAAAATTGTCTGGGTGACCCCGAACTTTTGAACGGTAGTGTGTGTGTATATGTAATATATGTTGTGTTTATATACACACACACACACACACACACCTCAAATGTGGAATTAATAGCAAATCAAAGGGGTCAGTCTTAAAATAAAAGTATTAAAAAGAGGTATACTGAATAAATAATAAATATCTGCTTGAACAGGTAGAAAACAGAGTTATTAATGTTGCACTGAATAAACATGAGCTGATCTCAGGCCTAGAAACTCACTGCATGCCAAAGTCAGTCAAAATAACCTTGTCAGTCGGTTAAAGAGTTCAAAACATAAAGCAATAACTTATTAAAAGAAGAAAATGGTGGAAAAGACAGAGGAAAATAAAGCGCAGAGCTGTGAAGAGAATGTGAATGTTGTGAAGAGCCCTACCTGTCACCGCCAGGGTGAGGAGGATCACACACAACAACCGCATTTTTAAAAAAAAATTAGAAAAATTTCTAAAACAAGTGAATAATAAAAAAAAAAACACTTCAAACTGACTTAAAACAATGACTCGCGAGAAACTCGACAAAACATTTATAAATACTTGTGTCTATAATCTTTTCCTTGTACTTGTTTTCCCTCACACAGGTGAAGCCGCCATTTTGTCAGTGTAGTGTAGGTGCCTCAAACTGAACAGGTGAAGGAGGAAGGGCGACTGAACCAAGCCGCTGTTACTGAAACTCACAGGGGTGCTGTGGAAAACATGTCGGATATATCTCTGAGCTGGTGTTCTACAGGACGCGATATTATTGTTTAATGTATCGAAGAGGATTTAATATAGTTCACTCCTCCTGTTGTTTCGGCGTAAATCCAGTTTGTATTCCTTTTTACAGTCGAGTGGCTACGCCCGGTATTCCTCAAAAACAGTGAAATGGTTTAGTCCTGGTACACAAACGATAAGATTAATGATTGTTAAAAGAGTGAAACCCATAAAGGCGACCATCAGACTCGGACACGACCTCAACTAAAGAGCAGCTCAGGGATAATAAAGCTACTAGTAGTTACTGTTTATTGGGAATTTTGTCCACTAAAGTTAGTTTGGGTTAGTTTGTGTAATGAGACATTTTCTTCCTCGTATGAATCAGAGTAAACAGCCCCCCCCCCTTAAGGAAAATTCAGTTTTTCTCCAAGTTGAAATGAACCATGTGTTTAGTTTTAATCATAGTTTTTGACAACAGTGACATGAACAATAATGCCACCTAAAGTTTGCCTAAAGTTAATACTTAATTTTTTTTTTAACAGAAACAAACATTGTGCCAAGGGGGCCTTTTACACACACACACACACACACACACACACACCCCCCAGTGGGGTAAAAGCCCTCACTCAAAAAAAGCTGTTTGGATAGCAAAAGTGTTTACTTAAGCCTATAATGTGAAAGAAACAAGAAAATATCCCTGAATTAATGAATAGATGCATTATTTTATTATATTTTGCATTTTAATTTCAATTTTTTTAAATTTCAATTATTTTTAATATTAAGTTCAAATTACTTGCTTTACTCAACCAGGTAAGCGAGATGTTATTAAAAACTATGTATCTGCTGTTCAGAAATGTATGAAATACAGTAATTATGATAAAAGGAAACGATGCCCCCTGGGGGCCATTTACCCCGCCATTAAGGGGGCGTTTTACCCCACTTTTACAAAATAGGGTCTTACTTTCAAAATGTGATTCAACTTTTTATACCTAATGTATTTTTTTAACGTACTGACTTGTCTACTCATACCACATACACAGCTGTGATATTTGACGAAATAGCAGCTATCTAAATACAGTTTTATTGATATCTGAAAATTCTATCACTTACCATGAAATTTGATTTCTCTCCGCTGCGTTGCTGATATGCGATCCACAGTGGATATTTGTATATCCCCGTTGTCAAGCCAGTCCATAGCAACAATAGAAATGTAACTTTGCGCCATCTGGTGGTTATTTTGGGTAAAACAGGCTGGGGGCGTATTACCCCACGGGGGCGTATTACCCCACTCTACTATACCTGTAATATAATTTCATCCTCGATATTCTTTATTTAGACGTTTTAGAGATTAGATCATGGTACACTGCAAAAAATGATCTCTTGTTGAGAGAAAATATCTTTAATATGGGTGAATTTATCTATTATTTCTTATTAGAAGTTTACTAGAACTCAAATACAAGATTATTTAGCTTACTTTGAGACGCTTTTACTAATTTCAAGCCTTAAATTTTCTTATTCTATTGGCAGATAATTTTGCTCATTTTAAGCATTCAATTCTAGAAAGAAGCAAAATTATCTGCCAATAGAATAAGAAAATTTAAGGCTTGAAATTAGTAAAAGCGTCTCAAAGTAAGCTAAATAATCTTGAGTTCTAGTAAACTTCTAATAAGAAATAATAGATAAATTCACCCATATTAAAGATATTTTCTCTCAACAAGAGATCATTTTTTGCACTGTAACCTAATGAGATGGTGGATTTCTCAAAACCTTTATAATATGTTTTATTAAAACAACAAGAAAAATAGCCTCGAAAACAATTGTATACCAGCTTGTGTTTACTGAAACTATAAAAGCTTCTTTTTTCCTCTTTAATTTTCTACCTACAGAACCCAGTTCCACTATTAAACTGTAGATTAGTAGACTCGTAATTTACCCAGTTTTATATCCAGTTTCATGTTTGTTTATTTATTTATTTATTTAGGCGAGAGCAGGGTTGGTTGGTTGGTATAGTGTTAAAGGAGAACCAAAGGCAATTTTTTTTTATTATCAAAATTCTATTTATCTCATTTTATATAAAATGTAGGGCAGCTCGGTGGTGTAGTGGTTAGTGCTGTCGCCTCACCGCAAGAAGGTCCGGGTTCGAGCCTCGTGGCCGATGAGGGCCTTTCTGTGTGGAGTTTGCATGTTGTCCGCATGGGTTTCCTCCGGGTGCTCCGGTTTCCCCCACAGTCCAAAGACATGCAGGTTAGGTTAACTGGTGGCTCTAAATTGACCGTAGGTGTGAATGTGAGTGTGAATGGTTGTCTGTGTCTATGGTGGTGTTTACATTAGACCGTATCCGTATCATTTTCGTTACAGATGCACTGTCCATGCACATTAAAACGCCGGAAAACGACTCCACAGGCAGAACAGTTTGAGTCCGCCAGGGCCCACGTATTCAACCCAGTACGTATCTGATCCGGTGCTGTGTAAACATTGAGGAACGAGGATACGCAGTGCTGAGCTCTAGCTGACGTCGTCATTGGACAATGTCACTGTGACATCCACCTTCCTGATTCGCTGGCGTTGGTCATGCCACGTTGGTCATGTGAATGAGTAATACAGGAAGTGTGTTGAGGAAGTCATTAAGTGAATGAGCAATACAGGAAGTGTGTTGGTTACCATAGCACTAAATAGTCTTGTTGTAATTGCAAAAAACGGCCGTTCTGCGAGGTGAAGAGTGTACCGAACACTGTTAGATCCTTCTAGCATAAACACGAAGGCCATACACGGTGTAAAAAAGGTGTCATTGTAGTACCAGTACCGCCGATAACAGACTGGCATACTTCATTTTTTACAACGACATCCTTCCACTTGCAAGTGGTGAGTGACTTGCGCATGCCCGATATGCACTGGGATCATGTGACGTGCCATCTAATTAGTCATGTGATTAGCGTATCCGTGTATTGGCGTTGCTGTGTGCACGGGGAACGGTTTTGTTGCGGGCACAGAAATTTTGTGTGTACGCGAATCGTTTTAAAAACGTTAATCTGATGATCCGCTGATTCGAAATAATGTAAACAGGGCCTATGTGTCGGCCCTGTGATGACCTGGCGACTTGTCTAGGGTGTAACCCGCCTTTCGCCCGTAGTCAGCTGGGATAGGCTCCAGCTTGCCTGCGACCCTGTAGAACAGGATAAAGCGGCTAGAGATAATGAGATGAGAGATAAAATGTACAAATGCATTTCTGACAGTTATTTTGTCACTGCTATAGCAAGTTTTCTTCTTCTTTTGGCTGCTCCCGATTAGGGGTCACCACAACGGATCTTTCGTCTCCGTTGATCCCTGTCTTCCACATCCTCCTCTACCACACCTGCCGCTTTCATGTCCTCTCTCACCACATACATGCATCTCCTCTTTGGCCTTCCTCGTTTTCGTGTGCCTGGCAGCTCCATCCTCAACATTATATATATATAAATGATCTACCTCAGCGTTTCTCAACCTTTTTTCAGTCACGGCACCCTTCAGAAGTATGCAAATTCTCAAGGCACCCCCAAATAAAATATATGCAGTCACGCTGACCATACGCTGACCCCGGCAGTGACGTTGTGACATGGGAAAGGGGGCCGTGAGAAATTTTGGTGACGCATGAGGCGGCGATGATCTGCATTAGTGTAACTATTGTTTTTTGGAATTTTAATTCATTTTATTTATTTCAATGTTAGAATATATAATTATTTGACAGCACCTCTAACGAAGCCAGACTTGAGAGAGGCTGATCTACCTGATGTCTGTCATAGTGTTAACATCCAGATGTATGCGGATGATGCAGTAATTTATACACATGCTAAAAACACCCAACAAGTTACATCGACTTTAACATCTGTAATGACTCATATTCAGGACTGGCTAACTGAATCATGCCTATATCTGAACACCAAAAAAAAAACAGTCTGCATGATGTTTTCTAAACAGGCTACTACTGTAAGTTGACACATTCTAATGTGTTCTTTAGAGGAGAAGAGCTTGATCTTGTTAATGAGTTTAAGTATTTGGGAGTAACCCTGGACTCCACATTAATCTTCAAAAGTCATGTTAAAAGGGTCTCAAATAAAGTAAAATTCCACATTCACAATTTCAGGCAAATTAGGCCATTTCTCAACATGAATGAATGAATGAACCCTTTATTATCACTGTTGCCAGTGAAATTGACCATCAACCTGTCCTTACAGAGGGGGAACAGAACAGGAAGACAGGGATAAAAGAAAAGGAAACGCAATAATAACATGAGGAGAGATGAGGAAAAAAGAACACCCCCCACTATGCTCCTGTCAGGAGTACAGTGTGGGAACATTTAAAAACCTCTGCATAACATGAAAGCTGCTAAGATGTTTCTACATTCTATGATTTTTTTTTACATATTGAGTACTGCTTCATAAATTGGTCATTAACTAGTACAGCAACACTTAAACCAATAGAATTGCTTTTTTAAAAAGCTATAAAAATATTTGATAAGAAAGCACTATCATTTCATTATTGTGATATTTTTTAAAAAACACAATATTTAGAGTTTTGAGAATTTTAAGAATTATAAGTATACATGTTTTATATATAGAGCCTTATATGGGCTTGCTCCACCTCCATTAAATGAAATTTTTAAAAGAGTTGATGGTGGCATTACAAGGGCTTTGAAAAAAGGTGACTGTATTATACCATTCAGACATACTACTTTTGGGCAAACTGTACTATCTGTCAAGGGTTGCAAATTTTGGAACAGCTTACCACTTACATTAAGGGAGTACCCTACATACCACCAATTTAAAGTCCATGTCAAATTATGGCTGATGGTAAACCAGAATTGCACTCATTTTTAATATGTCATATATCTGATACGGGGCGGCACGGTGGTGTAGTGGTTAGCACTGTCGCCTCACAGCAAGAAGGTCTGGGTTCAAGCCCAGTGGCTGACGAGGGCCTTTCTGTGTGGAGTTTGCATATTCTCCCCGTGTCCGCGTGGGTTTCCTCCGGGTGCTCCGGTTTCCCCCACAGTCCAAAGACATGCAGGTTAGGTTAACTGGTGACTCTAAATTGACCGTAGGTGTGAATGTGAGTGTGAATGGTTGTCTGTGTCTATGTGTCAGCCCTGTGATGACCTGGCGACTTGTCCAGGGTGTACCCCGCCTTTCGCCCGTAGTCAGCTGGGATAGGCTCCAGCTTGTCTGCAGAACAGGATAAAGTGGCTAGAGATAATGAGAAGAGATAATTGAATAACACATTAATTAAGAAATAATGCAAGTTTAAAAATGACTGCAGTTTCCCTTTAAATTCCACGTCTCTCACAAAAGTGTAGCTAACATAAAAATGGTCAAAGGATTTTTTTGTGGCAAACAATTTTCCAATGTCGGGCCTAATTATGTGACATAATCAAATAACAGTAGTGTTGTGTATGGGACGCCCCATGACATCCTGACGAAAATGACCAAAGGGAGTTTGACAGTTCCTACGATGTATTCTTTGATATTCCTTCTATACCCATGATTAACCATTTCTTGACCCTCCTCCCCAGGCAACATGCAAGGATGTGAACGATGATTGGTCAAAGTTAAACTTGCAGTATTGCCAGTCTCCGGAACAAGATACGACAAGAATTTATGGCACTATGCTTGCCTAATCTGACATGATGACCACTGTGAAAAACAACAATATCATATAGTCTGATCCTGGCATTAAAGCAACAAAGTTACAAATATGAAATGTGAGCATCATGAGTGATATGCAAAGCATCCAGGTGATAATCCAAAGGTTGAGATGTATACTGTGACATATCCATATCAATACTCTCACAATCAGCAGCAGCTGTGATTCTTGCCTTTAGATCATGAAATGAAGAAAACCTGTCAAAATTAAGTATTCTGAAAAACGTAAGTTGTTCATTAATATACTAAAAATGTAAAGTACGAATGAGTTTAATGTAAGCCCAGTCAAAATGACTAGATTTAAAAAAAATTAAAAATAAGCCATATAATTATATCAAATAACCAACACTGCTCAGTGAGAATGTACGCTATGAGAAAGGTTCCCCCAATGCGTGCGCACACACACATATGCCACTATATGCAGTGTTCAAATAAACAAATTATTACCGTTCAGAAATGGAAAAAAAACTAACATTGAAAGGCTACAGGAAAATAATCAGTAACAGTGTGGTGTGATGCAACGTTTGTATGACTAATTCCAGTACCGTAACAGCACACCCTAAAGTCTTTTATCTATTTATAGGTAGATTTTTTTTTATCCATTTATAGCATACATGTCAACTTATACGGAATGTCCGTATTTTATACGGATTTGATTCAATAAACGTAGTATACGGGCGTACAAATAAAGTTATACGGATTCTTTAAAAAAACTTAAATATTTATTTAGAGCTGTAATCAATTCCCACGATGATAAAAGAGCGCATAACATTTACAAATGTACTGTACACCACAGACAGCCAGTAAAGAGTCTTATGAAATCGCGCGTTATCTTGTGGTAGCGAGACTTCGTTCCACTTCTGATCATGCGCAAACCGCATTGCGAGAATCCCGCCAACCGGGAAGTAACATTTTGTTTGAAACGTGTATTTCCACCTGAGCGACTTTCACTAGCGACTGAAAAGATTCTGAATGGGCACTCCGGCAAGATCAACACAGACACTTGCTGTGACATGCAGCCTAGTGAGGTATTGGTGCAGACTGCTAAAAAAGCTGTCATGGAGTACAATTCAGAACATTAGAGTGACACTTTGTGTTTTTGTCAAACATTGGAGCTTTGTATTCATTCTGAAGGTTTATTGTTATTAATATTGAATAAAAAGTAACTGGGATATATCATTGTTAATTATCATTCAAATTTTAGGTAAATTATTTTAATTTGCATCTTATAAGGATTTTATAAGGGAAATATGGATTTTGGAGGTTAGTTATACAGGTTTGATTGACCAAAGGTTGACATGTATGTTATAGTTATATTGTGGAATGTCAGAGACAGATTAGTTGCTGTTATTACTTAATAGCTATAAACAGCCATTGCCTCAACTGCTTCTCTTTTTTGTTTCATTTGAAGTTAATAAGACAAAAACAGAGACAGGCACCTTTTCCGTATAAATGTGCCCCCCCCCCCCCCCCCCCCCCCCTTTGGTAAATAATTAGGCTTAGATTGGATTGTAGATTGTCCACAATACACCTTGTGAATGAGCTGTTGCTATAAAACCATTCGGGGGTGGATTTTGGGTTTGAGCTCAACCGCCCCCCCAAAAAATGTCCAGTTCTGAACGCGTATTCCTGGATGGTTAACACAAGACACATCCATCCACCCATTATCTGTAACCGCTTATCCTGTGCAGGGTCAGGTGCAAGCTGGAGCCTATCCCAGCTGACTATGGGTGAGGTACACCCTGGACAAGCCACCAGAGCATCACAGGGCTGACACATAAAGACAAACAACCATTCACATCTACGGTCAATTTAGAGCCACCAATTAGCCTAACCTGTATGTCTTTGGACTGTGGGGGAAACCCACGCAGACAATATACAAACTCCACACAGAAAGGCCCCTGTTGGCTGCTGGGCTCAAATCCAGAACCTTCTTGCTGTGAGGTGACCATGCTAACCACTACACCACTGTGCCCTACAAGACATATACAGCACAGTTTACTATATATGCACCTTTGACAAACATCATTATACAACATTGTACAACAGTTATTTCTGGTCCACTAATCTGGCCTGAGTTTCCCAAAAGCATCGTAGCACAAAGATCATCATTAAAGGAGAACTTTAGTCATTTTTAAACTTGCTTTATTTCTTAATTAACGTGTTTTTCAATTATGTTTTTGCTTTTGTTAACCTTATATCGTGACTCGTATTGACATATTATATTACACTTATCGGCCTTTTCAGTTTTTAGCCGTGTTGAATGTAGTTCGTATGGTCCATGGCAGGCGTCGTTTATCCGCACGATTTTCACAAGACTTGTGCGAAACTTCAAACGTGAAGTGTCAGCGCCGCCATTTTGAAAACTGTTTACACAGCGGCCAGATCGCCATATCATTCCAATTTAGATTAATTTCAAGATTTTCCAGCTTAGTCAGTGATGGAGATTATTCCATACGACTTCGAACCAACGTGGAGTAGAGAAGAATTGGAAAGACGACAGGATAAGGACTAGTCCGTCACGCTGGTATTTACATCATTACTGTCACACAATTAAAACGTGCCAGATCAGGCGGCTGGTGGGTTTTCAAAATAATAATTACATGCATGTATTTTTGTGATAAATACATATTATACTGAGCGCATTTCCCACATAATCCTCACTAAGGTTTCGGACAGCACTACAAAATGGCGTCCCCACAATATAGCGCCTTATATAGTGAGTAGGGAGAGATTTCGGATGCAGGGAAAACTTCCAGCTTGATTACGTCAGTATTCGAAGGAGGGCGCGTGCGTCTTTTGACAATGTTGGCAGATGTTGGTCACTTTGATTTCCGCTGTACATTTTACTTCCATCCTACGATGTCTTGCACAGGTCTCAATGAATCTTGTTTACAGCCGTTGCTTTGACATATGGACTGATATATTACGTAGCATATTTCAAACACTCATAACTTGCTATAGCAGTGATAAAATAGCTGTCAGAAATGTGTTCCTAAATTTTATAAAATGAGATCAATAGAATTTTGATTAAAAATTTGCCTTCAGTTCCCCTTTAAATGGTAGCACAATGAACGCTCTCTCTCCTAGTTAAGATGCTCTTAGCATTAAGAGGCTTTTTGGAAACCCACCCCTGATTGATTGGGTGCACCAAAAGTGCTTTATATAATAATTTAGTGTAACCACACTAGGATACACTCTGTATCACTTCACTTTTTTGCCACATAAAATCCTACATCCCAGTTTGAAACAGTTACTGCAGTAATGTTAGTGAAGTCAGCAGTGGACATGGCAAACATTACTTTTCTGGAATATAACTTTTGACTTAAAATATGAAAGCTCGTCAAATGAAGAGGAAGAAGGCATGCCAATTTTACCGGACACACCTTTAACAGGAATGTAGAAATCAGTGTGAGCTAGCTCGCCCACGTGCTAAGTGAATGTGACCTATTTCTGCTTATCAGAGTAAGAATAAACAGAACATTTGGCCAAATTGTGTCTGAAATGTCACATACTCAATATTAATTTCTTGTTTATAGACCTGTTATATAAAAGCAATATCACACTCACAGTCGTTCAGTTATACTGAACATCAGGATGGCTGCGATTACCTATGGCATTTGCTGTGTGTGCCAATAATCAGTATACCTGCTGTTTTGATTATGCACGATTGCTTAATTATAACATGATTACTGCACAAAACAATGTTATTCAATATCAGATAACATGTTTTGTAGAGTAATTGCTCTGAAATGATGTTCATAAACAGTTATCATTACCATTCGACAATCCATTTAACCACATCAGACGTCAAATGAATTCACCCTTGAGTTTATTTAATCATATTTTATTGGCTACCAGCTACTCTGGTGAGAAACAGGATTAGACAAAGGTAATCCATGCATTTTCTCAATTTCTGTTAGAAAATTAGATTATAATGATGATACTGAGATGACACCGTGTGAAGTACAAGAGGTTTGCCGAAGGTGGAGAAAAATAATTCCTGATCAGGTTTTATAAGATAAAATATAATTTCCTCCCTTTTCCTAACATCATATTTCATAATTTTCAGCAGAACTGTCATAAAGGTATTTTATGGTGACATTATAAATATGGTGATATTAGTTGACAGTAGATTGTACCATAAATGATTGAAATATATATATATTTTTAAAATTAGCACCATGGCCGTTTTTAATGCTATCTGGCATTCATCCAAAGTACATGACTGGGTTGGGCTTATCAATTTAATTGTAAAGATTACACAATGTTTTTATTTAGTATATTACCTCATCCATCCATTATCTGTAGCTGCTTATCCTGTTCTACAGGGTCGCAGGCAAGCTGGAGCCTATCCCAGCTGACTATGGGCGAGAGGCGGGGTGCACACTGGACAAGTTGCCAGGTCATCACAGGGCTGACATATAGAGACAAACAACCATTCACACTCACATTCACACCTACGGTCAATTTAGAGCCACCAATTAGCCTAACCTGCATGTCTTTGGACCATGGGAAAAACCGGAGCACCCAGAGGAAACCCACGTAGAAACGGGGAGAACATGCAAACTCCACACAGAAAGGCCTGCTGGGCTTGAACCCAGGACCTACTTGCTGTGAGGTGACAGTGCTAACCACTACACCACCGTGCCACCCCATATTACCTCATAGCCCCTTGAAATTAACGAAACGTAGCCTTGAATTTGGCTATGCTGCTGTGTTAGAGAAGGAAATTCTCATTCACTGAGGTGTACAAGTAGCCTGGATTTTCAATAACTACAAAAGACATCATGTGTGCTGTTTTGTGAAATCATTTGATTTGATTTTATTACATGGCTGTTTCACATATTACAGAAAATGATTATAGACAGTGGAATTTACGTAAATAGCATACCATGTTTCCACTGTGCTTGCTGGTCGATTTAGTAGGGTGTGTCTTGTTCATTGAATGTTTATGAAGTTTGTTCACTGAATGCCAAACAACTGCACATAAAAGAAGACAGGTCCTCTGTTTGTTCATTCTCTGTTTGCATGTCCGGATAAAGCTAATGCTACATCCACATTACAAACCTAATTGTTCAATTCCAGTTTTTTTGCTCAGATCAAATTTGCCTATTTTGAAAGATCATATTCATAATTAGAAATGGCCTGTATCCAACTGTTATGTGAATTAATCTGTTCTCCAAAGTGGCCCACGTGCACATTGATATGTTTTTGTATAAGTCATCTGCTTCACCAACAACAAAACACTTCATACTTGTGAGACGGCTCATGGTATTACAACCGACTAAATGGACGCGCTAGTAGCTAATGCACGCATTGCATTTTGGTCTGGAGGATGGAAAACAGTTCATCAGGTGTACATGATCAGGTTGAAAAGGCAAAAAAAAGCCAGACTGCTAACTTTTGCTGTTTTCACAGCTATTGTAGCTCTCCTTCATTGTTGTTTTGCTGCGATGGTGGATGAAGATGTCTCAGTGCATGTGTATAGGTTGTATTCAGTCATGTGACTTTTGTTTGTTTGTTTACTTCTGGTGAATAAAGTGGTGGTTTGGAAAACCAATCTGGCTGCCATTATGCAGAAAGCTAGTGAAACCGTCTCCGACTATTTTCGCAGTTTAGAGGGCAATGCATGGTCAAGATACCTATAGAAAGCTGCTCTTTGCAATGGGATAGATCCTAACACGCTAGTAAAGAAGGATTTTTCTGATGATTTGGAAAATTATCTATAAGTTGAGTTCCCTGACATCTCAGACTACCTGGTGCTGCAGATGTCATCCTACACAGAAACACAGATGAAAACCTGGAAGAGCATAGAAGCGTACAACTTATTTTTATATGTGGCTGGGTTAAAGATCTGGGGATCAAGACACTACAAGATAAATCCTGTATCATTTTTGCCTGGGTAAGTCGGCATTTTTGGGCTTTTTGTACGCAGCTTTGTGATGATTGCTCAGACGCTACAAGTTTTAGTATCAGGCAGGGCTTTGAACCGGTTCAAGGAACGAAAACGAAAACCGGGAACTTTTTCTATTTCACATGGAACAGAAACGAAACCAGAAACTTTATTATTTTTTATGTTCCGGAACAGAAACGCTTATTAAAAATAATGGTAACCGGTTAATACCGGTTTTTATGGGGGCGTCGTGGCTCAGGTGGTTAAGGCGCCATACCATGAATGCGGGCGACCCGGGTTCGATTCCGGCCCGAGGTCATTTCCCGATCCCTTCCCGTCTCTCTCCCGCTCATTTCCTGTCTCTACACTGTCCTATCCAATAAAGGTGCAAAAAGCCCAAAAAAATATCTTTAAAAAAAAAAAAAAAAATACCGGTTTTTATTTCGTTCCTCAAAATTTCCGTAGCCTACAAATAAAAAAGTCATTCTTCTCCTGCGCAAGTTTCTATGACCCGCTGGGGTTCACTTCCTGTGTGACGGTCGCTGACTGAATGGAGAGAGCGGGAAGGTGGACTACTATCACGTCTCCACGTGATAATAAGTGAATTACTGAGTGTCTGAGCAAAGAAGAGCCTGAACGTTGCAACCTCCCTATTGGCTGTTTGTAAAAATGTATCAATTGTTGCCCCTCCCACGGGAATCATCGCGGGCTCGAGAGACGAGACCTGACGAGTTAGTTCGTTGGTAGTAGAACAAAATGTCTGGACACAAATCGGGTTTTCAGAAAAGGAAAGAAAATAAACGGAGGGTCGAAAATACAAAAAAGGAGGCAGAAAATGCAAAACGAGTTTTAAGGTAGGACAAATGGTTACTTTTCTGAGGCAGCCCGCTGTGGCTGCAGGCCTTCAGTTGTGTCATTGAATGGTTACTTTTCTGAGGCAGCCCGCCGTGGCTGCCTGCAGGCTTATTTATTATAGCCCATTTAGTTAAAATAGTTGATATAAAATGTTTATAGTTATAGTTATGTGATGGTTGTCCTGACTTAGACTGGTTTTTTTTTTTTGGGGGGGGGGGGGGGGGGTTGCGCGATGTTGCACCCGGGTCCAGATTAGGGCAGAACCGGCCCTGGCTACATTTCAGGTGTAGTTTGTTTTATGTATGTATGTACTTGCATAGATGTGTACTTGGTCTTCCAATATGGCGCCTAACAAAATCTCGCGGCGCGGTGACGTCATGCGGTAGCCCTCTATAGGGCCTGACTAGCCTATGGTAACACACTAAACGAATTATCTTTCATTTTTGGCACTTTTTCTGTTTGTGTAGATGGGAAGACATACTGAGAATCCAAATCGCCAACATTTGAAATAATAATTGTTTTGAATTATTTCTTGTCTTATTTAATGAAGGTTGTAATAGAATTAGCCTACATTTGGCTTAAGCTGGATGAGACAGAGACATAATTTTATAGCCATTTGTTAAACAGCTGACAGGGAACGTAATTAACCGTTCCGGGAATGAAATTTTTTTGTTCTAACCGGTTCGGGAACGTCTATTTAATGGTGGAACCCCAAACCGGAAACGTTAAAATTCCGTTTCTGTTCAGAACAAACCAATAGGAAAAAAATTCTGGTTCACAGCCCTGGTATCAGGTATAAACAAACCACAGCCGCTTGATTCCCAATCCTCCCCGCTCTTCTCTTCCAGGTAAATCAGTCACAAAGATCCAGAGAACCTCTAAAGACCTGGGTATTGGTAAAACAGGACGGAGAAGTTATCATGGCTCACTGTAACTGCATGGCCGGGGAAGCAGTTTTGTGCTGTTAACTCATGAGCTCTGCTTTTGTGTTTATGTGGTTCGTCTCGATTGAATTCGGTATCTATCTAGTTCAGCGTAGGAGCCCAATCTACATCATCGTCCTTGTAAAGATTGCTAGGACGTACTGATAAATAAAGTGAAAACATATGCATTAGTTTACAATATAGTGGCCAAAAAACCACATGACTTCTGATCAGACTGTTCTCATTCATGTTGTCTCTCGTGGTTACCAGAGGAACAGCCGCCCACTGTAACCCTAGCTATGTAATAGGCGAGAGGTCAAGGGCTACAGAAACAGAGATCGGCACTGCCTAATGCACCATATGGTGTGGGAAGGACTTTAGAATTAGTTCTCATTCATGTTGTACAGCCACAAATTGGATACATATCCAGTTTAGGAACACATATGAAAGTGACTCAAATCTGATTTGAAAAGATTCTCTTCCCTTGGGAAGAAGGTTTGTAATCCCAAGGTGTAGAACAGGTATAAAAATAGCTTTGTTCCAGCTGAGTAACAAGTCATAGAACATGGCAGTGATAAATTGTACTTTTAGTTTTTGATGGTCTTAGAAAGGATTGGAACCCTGAGAACTTTTATTAAGAAGAAGAAGAAGAAGAAGGCTTTATTTATCAAACGTGCACTCAAGCACCAGAGGTGGATAAAGTACCCAACTTCATAACTTAAGTCAGAGTACAGATCCCACTGGTCAAATGTTACTCTGATACAAGTGAAAGTTGTCCAGTCAAATTTTTACTTAAGCTAAAGTACTGAAGTACTTGCTTTTAAAAATACTTAAGTATTAAAAGTACATTTTCTGTTAACACATCATTGTATTATTGCCACAACGCTTACAAAACCTAATGCCGTTACCAAAGACAGAAATATAAATTCACAAAATGAACGCATGCTGTGCCATCATGGTGGTTTAACGTTAAGCTAGCTAGTCAGTGAAGCTCCACCTGACATGCTAGCAAACTCTTTTCAAACTCAAAATCATATTGGGTAGCTAACGCTACTAGAAAAGAAAGAGTTCTACATTCTGTTTATTTGGCAAGATGATGCTAAAACGTATTTCTGAAAGGACTTCAGATAAGTTGACGTTATTCATGTTAGCGTAACTCTGTTTTTACATGCTAACTAACAGTGTCCAAGTTAACTAGCTATGTGTTAACGTTAGCCGTGGACAAGGCTACGGCAACTTGGCGGGCAAATCCATAGAAAGTCATTTGACTAACCAGACTGCATAGCTACGTTTGCAACGTTATCGCTACTGTAGCTCTAAAAGCACAGACAACTTCGTTGCAAGCTTTCTCTTGGAATAAAACATTTATATCCCTATGCTTCCGCAGGTTGGAAGGCGAGTTTTCGTAGGCCGTGAAGTGGTTTGTTTTCGGCAAACAAAGCAAACATTTAAAATGAAACAAATCTTTAATCCTTTTAGGAAACTGAAACATGGGTTCTAGCTATAGCCATGAGTGCGTGCATTCCCCAGAAGAACTGCCTCCTTCCATTCTGCCATCAACTGATCGAGTTAAATAACGCTTCTGAGGAATCACTGAACTTGATTTTACACAGTCTATGGACGTCACGTGACCCTAGTGATTACTGATAGGGTGTCTCAGTGTCACCTGTGAAAAAAACAATCACATTTTAGAAAAAAAAAGAAAAAAATATCCACTTTCAAAGCTGCTTCATAGTAATGAGGACCTTGATAGAAATGTAGTGGAGTAAAAAGTACAATATTTGTCTTTCAAATGTAGTGAAGTTAAAGTCATAAGTTTAAAAAAAAATACTCAAATAAAGTAGATCCATCCATCTATTATCTATAGCCGCTTACCCTATTCTACAGGGTCGCAGGCAAGCTGGAGCCTATCCCAGCTGACTACAGGCGAAAGGCGGGGTACACCCTGGACAAGTCGCC
Organism: Neoarius graeffei; assembly: GCF_027579695.1. NCBI lineage: Eukaryota > Metazoa > Chordata > Actinopteri > Siluriformes > Ariidae > Neoarius > Neoarius graeffei. The sequence goes on along the minus strand of NC_083585.1, from coordinate 42,886,750 downwards.
AGGTCATCACAGGGCTGACACAGACAACCATTCACACTCACGGTCAATTTAGAGTCACCAGTTAACCTAAACTGCATGTCTTTGGACTGTGGGGGAAACCGGAGCACCCGGAGGAAACCCACGCGGACACGGGGAGAACATGCAAACTCCACACAGAAAGGCCCTCGCCGGCCACGGGGCTCGAACCCGGACCTTCTTGCTGTGAGGCGACAGCGCTAACCACTACACCACCGTGCCACCCTTGACAATTTGTACTTTTTTTATTTTTAATGATTTTAGAAAGGGTTGGAACTCTAAGAGCTTTTACTACGTGTGTTAATTGTCTGAGCTGTCTGTACAGTTTGTGGATCTTAAGTGTGAAAATGTGTCAACATGGATGACGACTCTTCTATTGCAAACTGAATCGGAATCTGAACCTATCCCCTCCTGCTGCACCAGGCTCCTACGATCATGCCGCAGTTGCTTGATTGACATGCCAGTGAGCCAATCAGTCTTCAGATTTAGGAGGGGCACGAGAGTCAGTCAGTGCGCGAGAGCTTGCAGACAGTAAAACGAGTTCGACTGAATTGAATCGTGGATCGGTTCGTTCGGGTGATTCGTTCGAAAAGATTCATTTGTTTATCTCGCACCCGGCTGCTGTTTTATAGCAGAGCGGTAAAGAAACATGGAGGTGATACACTTCAGTAAACAATAATGAGGCAACACGTGACGAATGAATGACTTTTTGTAAAGTATCGGTGTCAGGAAAAATAGCCTCGGTCACGTAGCGTCAACATTTCTTGCGCGATATATTAATACACAACACGGTCGCGTGCGCGTACAGTTCTGCACATGCGCGTTAAGCTTCACGCGTCAGGTTCTCTCAGTGGCTGTTATTTTCGTAACAGCGGGATTATAGGGGGAAGGAGATAAATCGGGCGTTCGCAAATATCAACACGGACAAGAAATAAACAGAAGGTAAGAACTGGGAAAGGCTTTGTTGATTTATTTTCCCTGGGTTTATTGGTTATTTAAATATATGTGTGTCTACAACGCATTTTGAAGATGATATTTATGCCTCCTTGCTCTGTAAATGGTTGAATGACGATGTTAAATCAACTAAATCATGTCAAATCCAGTATAAAACAGAGATAACACAACTAACACATTTACCAAACGGGCGGATTTGACGCATGCGCAGTATGCCTTTTCTGTTGTAATAAAAGTGAAGCAGGTCCTCATTGAGCCTGAAGCTGAAACCCTTCCAGCTGCGGTGCACTGCTTATGTTCAGCTTTTAGCCTTTACTTCATAACCATTTCAAGATATGGTTCATATTTGCTTTGCATTTATATTTATAAATGAGCAATCCTTGTCAAGTTTATTTGTATAGCGCGTTTAACAATAAACATTGTCCCAAAGCAGCTTCACAGAATTTGAACGACTTTAAACATCTCCACCATCAGGAGAACACTGAACAACAATGGTGTGCATGGCAGGGTTGCAAGCAGAAAGCCACTGCTCTCCAAAATGAGAAGCGTTATGTTTGGAGAAAGGAAAACACTGCATTCCAGCATAAGAACCTTATCCCATCTGTGAAACATGGTGGTGGTAGTGTCATGGTTTGGGCCTGTTTTGCTGCATCTGGGCCAGGACGGCTTGCCATCATTGATGGAACAATGAATTCTGAATTATACCAGCGAATTCTAAAGGAAACTGTCAGGACATCTGTCCATGAACTGAATCTCAAGAGAAGGTGGGTCATGCAGCAAGACAACGACCCTAAGCACACAAGTCGTTCTACCAAAGAATGGTTAAAGAAGAATAAAGTGAATGTTTTGGAATGGCCAAGTCAAGTTTATTTGTATAGCGCTTTTAACAAAAATTGTCGCAAAGCAGCTTTACAGAATTTGAACGACTTAAAACATGGGCTAATTTTGTCCCTAATCTATCCCTGATGAGCAAGCCTGTGGCGACGGTGGCAAGGAAAAACTCCCTCAGACGACACGAGGAAGAAACCTCAAGAGGAACCAGACTCAAAAGGGAACCCATCCTCATTTGGGTAACAACAGACAGCATGACTACAACATTAACAGTTTTAACATGAAGTCAGTTTCGTTGATGTTATAAACTCTTCATTGATGGAAACTTGAGTGCGAAACTGTTCATGACAACTGCAGTCCTAAAGTTAGCAAGTCAACTGTAGTCCTCAGCCATAAAAGCATTACTGTAAGAGTCCAGAGCGTCCTCCAGGTTTGACTTTCAACTGTCCACATGGGGCCGTCCTCTACAGGAGCGATGCGATAAGACTCCAACCAGACACAGGGCACCAGGATGGATCAAGCAGGTCCGAGGGGCAGAAGAGGTCAGCACCTCGATCCCAGGACCGACATGTAACTCTGGGGGAGAGAAAACACAGGTTGTTAGGTGTGCCCTAAAAATGACACAAGTATTAAGTCTGTGTGGTAGGCTTGCAGAGACGAAAGTCTTGACATCAGGCATAATACACAACAATGGCATGTTAATATAGTTAAAAAACATCATGACCTGCTCTGGCTGGATGCTTGATTGGGTGATGGGAGCACAGTCCTCAGCAATGATGGGATGCAGATGGGACCCTTAGGGCTGGCCAAGACAATTCAGTTACATTTCACCGGGTCTGGGACATGCGACAGAATGTCTGGCGGCCAATTCCCTGCAGGCTACGATAGCCAGTCGAGGTCTCCACCAAAAGATTTCCTGTTGACTCCATGTAACTCAGAGGGACAGATTTGGGGGGAGGGGGAGAGAGAGAGAGGGAAAGAAAACACAGGTTGTTGGGTATGCCCAATGTCACCTGAATAAGTAGGAACAGTGTTACATACTGCACTGAGTACAAGCAGGGTGTAGGTGCAATCAGTTAATTATTGAAATTAAGTGATCAATCTCATTAAATCAGTCTCATTAAATTTGAAGGTTAATAATTAAAATGAATCAATCCCATTGAATCGTTTACTTTGACTCATTTGAATTGAATCATACCATAGAATCAGTCTCATTTGAAGTGAATCATTCAGTGAATCATTTAGTGAATCGTTCAGTGAATCATTTAGTGAATCATACCATTAATCCTGGATAAATTACCGAACAGCTAGATTATGGTATATTTCCAAATTATTATTGATCACTTACTATATTACATAAATCTGCACCTTTTTGAATTCTTTGCGACTGGGGACTTCAGATATTGTTCACACCAAGATGAATACACACAGCTTTGATAATAAATGAATTTATTATACAAAGATAAAAATAATAATCAATATATACAAGCAGTGAGGTGTGTGTTAGGCCCCTAGGCCTGAGCCAAGGTGTGTGTGTATGAGGGAGCTATAAAATTTGGAATGTTCTTATCTGATGTTTTGGTATGTTGAGTGTGGAGGAGGGGCTTGACCATGTGTTTAGACAAAAGGCTAGTTCTGTATAGCTAACCAAAATGTGTTTGAGCACGAGGTAGGCCCAGATTAGCTTCGTGTTGCTAAGCTAAGACAAAAGGGAAGCTATCTAAAGTGTATCAGGCCTGGTCAGGCCTGTTGAGCACGTGTTTCTAAGTAACAAAAGGATTCCACACTCATTACATTACCAAACTCACTGAAATCTTAAGGTCAAAATGTGTGTTTAGGAGATTGAGGATATTAGTAAAAAGAATAAGAAAGAGAGGCATGCACAGCCTATTAAAACAAATGAGATTAAACAAACAGAACAATTCAATTCGACACGCTGCGTGTCTAATAGTGTAATGAATAAACCTGGGTTTAAATTCACACTTTCAATAAAGCAACTTCCTAAAACTAGCTTAATTATTATGCCCAAATATATTTTACTCAATATCTTGCCTCTAGCAAAGTTCTGAGAAGATGTTCGCTGTTGCAGAGCTTCGCTGTTCATGAAGCACGTGAACCGCTCGTGTAGAAAGCGCGGAGAGCTTCCTGGTCCAGCGGATCACTTGGGTCGTTTCCGTGAAGGCAGAGGATTCTTGGTCCGAACTTCAGCGTTCGTGAGGAAAAGTCTCTGATCAGAATAATATGCACAGCGCTTTAATCAGGAGGAATCTGGTCGCTCCTAATTATAAATTAAAACTGCGTTTGAGCGGCAGTCGTGACGCCGCTTCTAATACGAATAAACCGGTTGTAACTCAGGTTGAGTTTAAAGATCGCGCGACTCTAGAGTTTACCTTGGCCAAGGGTAAGAAATCGCGCTGAATGATGGATCTTGCAAGAAAGAGGTGTTTTCGGGTTTGAGAGCATCTCTTTATGCGTCTAGATTCCTTGGAATCCGGACGCGAGAGACAAAGGGCTGAGGAATTCCAGGCGGTTTATGCCTTCCTGGAGGATGACGTAGATGATCCCGCCCCGGCGTGACGCAGGTCAACGCGGAAGTGGGCTGATGGGAAATGTAGTTTCTTAGTGGAATGTACCTACACAGGGACTCCGGCAACTAACCATGACAGCATAACTAAAAGGGGAGAGCCAGAAGGTAATACAGGCATGAGGGAACCCCGGGACATAAAGCAGCAGCCACTACACCGTCAACAAACTCGAGTGAGCAAGCGAGTGGGGACTGACAGCATCCATACATCCCAGTTTACCAAAACACTCTATGTCTGAGGATCCTCCAGATCTACACCTTTACCTCATAAACACCATTAACAAAAGGCTTGAAAACAGATATGTTTTCAGCCTAGACTTAAACACTGAGACTGTGTCTGATTCCCGAACATTACTTGGAAGGCTGTTCCATAACTGTGGGGCTTTGTAAGAAAAGGCTCCGCCCCCTGATGTAGCCTTCACTATACGAGGTACCAGCAGATAGCCTGCACCTTTTGATCTAAGTAGGCATGGCGGGTCATAGAGGACCAGAAGTTCACTCAGGTACTGTGGTGCGAGACCATTCAGTGCTTTAAAGGTCAATAGTAGTATTTTATAATCAATACAAAATTTGATTGGGAGCCAATGCAGTGTGGATAAGACAGGGGTGATGTGGTCATATTTTCTAGTTCTAGTAAGGACCCTTACTACTGCATTTTGAACTAACTGGAGCTTGTTTATGAACTTATTGGAACATCCAGACAATAAGGCATTACAGTAATCCAACCTGGAGGTAACGAAAGCATAAACTAGTTTTTCCGCATCATGTAGTGACATTAAATTTCTTATCTTAGCAATATTTCTGAGATGAAAGAAAGCTATCCGGGTAATGTTATCAATGTGAGTTTCGAATGAAAGACTGGGGTCAATAATCACTCCGAGGTCTTTTACTGCTGCACGTGAAAAACAGAAAGGCCATCCAGAGTCACTGTGCAATCAGAAAACTTACTTCTAGCTGTATGTGGTCCTAGTACAAGTACTTCAGTCTTGTCAGAGTTAAGCAGAAGGAAATTAATAAGCATCCAGTGTCTAATGCCCTTTACACATTCCTCAGTTCTATAAAGCTGGTGTCTCTCATCAGGTTTTACAGAAACATACAACTGTGTGTCATCAGCATAACAGTGGAAATTAATACAATGTTTACAAATAAGATCACCCAGAGGTAACGTGTATAGAGAAAAAAGCAGTGGACCCAAGACAGAACCTTGTGGAACACCAAACTTTACCTCGGTACGTCGAGAAATATCACCATTTATATCAACATACTGATAACGATCAGTTAAATAAGAGCTGAGCCAGGAGAGGGCTGTTCCCTTAAAAGGATAGTTCGGGATTTTTGACATGAATCTGTATGGCATCCCCATCAATAGTGTCGTGCAAACACACTGACTTACCCCTGACAGCATCCTGTGAGTCCAGTTCTTGTCCAGTTTTGGTCCAGACGAAAGTATTCCGGCAAGTTTGTTGGGGTCACGAAAGTAAAACGTTTTTCGTCTCAAAACAGTATGTGTTCAAAAGAGTGATATATTTGCATCACAAAACCGTTGCCAAATAAAAAGTCAGACCTCGAAATCGCTTGGCACTATTTTCTCTCCCTTCTTATCACTGCGCGCTGCCGCCAGGTGACAGCCACGGCTGTTTCATCCATTGTTTTAGTGATGGGAATTTCGGCTCTTTTTCGGGAGCCGACTCTTTTGGCTCTTCTTACTATAAGGAGCCGGCTCTTTCGGCTCCCAAACGGCTCCTGAGAGTTTATTTTTGATTTAATTGCTGCAATTAACTAGTTAATTAATTACATTATTATTTATATTTTATCAATAGGATGTTTTCCATTTTATTTTTTAGTTTTTGTAGCCATTGTAAAGCTTTGTAAAGTATAGCAGTGTAACAATGTTCTAGCTATAGAAATAAAACTTACTTACCAATTAATAAATTATTTTCTCACAAACATAATGCAAAATTGTTGCTGTATATTACCAATATAAAATACACAGAAGACATCAACTGTTTATCCTTTATGGCTTTATTTCACACTCGACCTTGAACAAAATGCCACAAATTAAATTATGAAGTATAAATCAGGCCTAAGAAACTATGAAGCAAAGTTGGAAATTATTTTAACAAACACAGAACAATGTGCAACAAAATATGTGGCACCTTGAGCGCATGTAAAAAGAGAAAAAAGTGCCGCACTCCGCTCCACCAGTAATGAGAAGCCGCTGGAACAGCAAATATGCTCCTGTTATAATGACTGCTGTCTCGTTGTATACCGCAGATTAATCTGGCCATGCCAAGGCGGTTGCCGACCGAACCTGTCAATTTATGAGTGACAATTTATATCATGAGCTTTAGGAATTCACGGCAACAAAACAATGATCATGGTTGTCAAATAGACAATCATCCTTCAGCTGAGCTGAACTCTGTCTCTCTCTCTCTCTCTCTCTCTCTCTCTCTCTCTCTCTCTCTCTCTCTCTCTCTCTGAGGCACCTAAGGACAAAAACTGATTCGGTTCCCCAACTCGGCTCCCACCGAAGAGCCGGCTCCCGTCGTTCACTTCAAAGAGCCGGCTCTTTGAACCGGATCGTTCGCGACCGACACATCACTACGTTGTTTACTGCTAGCAAAGTTAGCGACAACATGTCTGACTACGACGGTGAAATGTGTGCGGAGATTCAGCCACATCTTTGTTGCTACAGCCTGGATAGTCGCAAGTGTGCACCATTTTCACAAATATATTATTGTATAGGTTATAGAAGGTGATAAATTTGTCACTGTTCTTGCTCTCAAATTAGCTTGTTAGCGCCGCTGATCTGAACTCCTAATCACTGCCAAACAATGGGAAAGGTGCTGATTCCTGCGCAGATGTCAACATGACAGCGCGCAGTGATACCGAGGGAGAGAAAATAGTGCCAAGCGATTTCGAGGTCTGACTTTTTATTTGGCAACGGTTTTGTGATGCAAATATATCACTCTTTTGAACACATGCTGTTTTGAGACGAAAAACGTTTTACTTTCGTGACCCCAACAAACTTGCCGGAATACTTTCGTCTGGACCAAAACTGGACAAGAACTGGACTCACAGGATGCTGTCAGGGGTGAGTCAGTGTGTTTGCACGACACTATTGATGGGGATGCCATACAGATTCATGTCAAAAATCCCGAACTATCCCTTTAACTCCCACAACATTTTCTAGTCTATCCAGAAGAATGGAATGATCAATGGTATCAAATGCTGCACTAAGGTCAAGCAACACAAGCAGCGAGACACAGCCCTGATCAGACGCCAACAGTAGGTCGTTTACTACTTTAACCAGAGCTGTCTCTGTGCTATGATGAGGTCTAAATCCTGACTGATACATTTCATGGATGTTATTCCTATGTAAATTTTTTTTTTTTTTTTTAAAGATTTTTTTTTGGGCTTTTTTCACCTTTATTGGATAGGACAGTGTAGAGACAGGAAATGAGCGGGAGAGAGAGAGAGACGGGGAGGGATCGGGAAATGACCTCGGGCCGGAATCGAACCCGGGTCCCCGGATTTATGGTATGGCGCCTTATCCACCTGAGCCACGACGCCCCCATCCCTGTGTCAGTGCTCGAAACTAACGGTGTCCCGACGTCCCGGGGACCATAAAAAATGTCATCGGGACACAAAATTATCATATCTGGGACAATCCCGGGACAATGGAAAAAAATAGATCTAGAAAAAAAGTCCTACATGGGGGAAATTGTGAGAGTGATGCAGTGCGTGTAGCAGTCACAATTGCAGGGCCTGAGCTGCACTCTGTGAATGAATGATTTGTGTTGAGGCGACAAGCCTGTGTGTCTCTGAGAGGGAGCAGCGCGCTGTGTGTGTGTGTGTGTGTGTGTGTGTGTGTGTGTGTGTGAGAGCAAGCAGCCCCTCCCCCACCCGCACGCTGCGCTGAGACACACAGAAAGGGCAGTAATTGCTCAGAGCGCTCCCTCCAAACAACGGGGATTTAAATGAAAACAGAAGGAGATAGTCACAAAATTCTTTCACATTGAGTGCCACAAGGCTCTCCTGAACACGATGTAATTTTTTTGTCTGTAGTGTAAAAATTGAGGTCACTAGAGCGAGTTAAAAACGAGTTTTTGCATGAGAAGGCTGAAAGTGAGGAGAGGACGGGCGCTCAGCCCCATAGACTGCCATTATAAACGTGGCTGCGCTGTGACTGCAAAATCAGAAAAGTCACTGTAAATAATGTAAATGATTTCTATGACTAAAGGTTACAATAAAAAAAAACTTGCATTACATTGCTTTGTTTGCACTTATATGATATGACACTTTTATCCAAAGTGACTTTACAGTTTTTTTTACAGTGTTACAGTCCCTGTAGCAATGCTGGGGTAGGTGCCTTGCTCAAGGGCATTTCATCCATTGATGGTATGGCTAATGGCTTTCAAAACATCTCTGAATGGGGCAACAGGTATATTACATAAAAATGGATAACGGTAATGGTGAAAATGATAAGTTGGCCTTATATATGCTAACAGATATTCAAGGTATAAGTAGATGAAATGAACATAAAAGGGGTCTTATTTTCAACTAAAGTGTACTGCAGATGTAGGGAGTTGAAACATTTTCTGAATGAGCTAGTTGGCCCCTTTAAATAAACGGGTATCTATTCATACAGTGAGATCGCCAAAGTTTAATAAACTGAAAATGCAATAACTAATTTTGAAGTAGATGATGTATAGGACATGTGTCACTTGTGTTTTGTGACTTATTGTAAAAATGATATAAAGGGTTCAAAATCGCATAGTTATAAATATAATAGTAACTTCATATGATAATATTAACCAATGGTTATTTCAGAGAGGAAAAAAAATGGGGACACTATTGCTTCCATTCGGGACAATACAACACAGAATTCGGGACCACTGGGGGACACAAAGAAAAGTTAATTTCGAGCCCTGCCCTGTGTAAATATGAGCATAACTGCTGTGCCACAGCTTTTTCAAGGATCTTGGAGATAAAGGGGAGGTTTGATATTGGACAGCTGACAGGGATCAAGGTCAGGTTTTTTAATCAGGGGTTTGATAACTGCTAGTTTAAAGGATTTGGGTACATAGCCAATCGTGAGAGAAGAATTTATTATTTTTAGAAGCGGTTCAGTTACTTCAGGTATTATCTGTTTGAATAGATGTGTAGGTAAGGGATCTAGTACGCAAATTGAGGCTTTTGATGCCGAGATTAATGAAAGTAATTCAGTTTCTTTAAAGTGCCATTCCACCATTGGATGTATTCTTTGGCATAAAATACAATATATTTTATGACAACATGACTAGACAGAGAAATCTTTTAGCTTCAAAATGATATATCAAACATAATTTTTTGCCAACGACAAGTATATTAATTTTGCGACCAAAGTCACCTTACCCTTTTAATTTCCGCGCGGTAGTGAAACGTGATGTCATCGGCAGGTTCCCCTTCTTGTGTACCACGTGTCGGTCTATTTTTAGACCAGGAAACCCCCAAAGTGAGAGAGTCATTTCTCCTCGTATATGGGGGCCAAAAAAATTGCGAAAAATTGAGTTAATCTTTCAGTTAGCTAGATTTATTGGTATTAGCTAGATTTATTGGTATTATTTTTATCGCGTTCTATCCGCCATTGCTGATAATATGTGCCACGTCACGCGTCATGTGGTACACAAGAAGGGGAACCTGCCGATGACATCACGCGCGGAAATTAAAAGGGTAGGTGACTTTGGTCGCAAAATTAATATACTTGTCGTTGTCAAAAAATTGTTTGATATATAATTTTGAAGCTAAAAGATTTCTCTATCTAGTGATACCATTTATATATGTTGTCAGAATATATTGTATTTTATGCCAAAGAATACATCCAATGGTGGAATGGCACTTTAAGGGGAGTAAAACATTCTAATTGCTGATCTGATACAGTTATATGGTTAACTACAGGGTCACTTACATTGTCTGACCTTAAATTAGTAGTTTGAATTTTGTCGGATATTCTCAATTTTGTCATTAAAAAATTCATGAAATCGTTACTATTATATACTGCAGGTGTGCATGTGTCTATAGTGGACTTATTCCTGGTTAATTTTGTTACAGTATTAAATAGGAATCTAGGATTATTTTTATCTTCTATTAGGGAGGAGAAATATGTTGATCTCGCAGCACTAAGAGCTTTTCTATACTTCAGGAAGCTCTCCTTCCACGCTAATTTGAACACTACCAATTTTGTTTGACGCCATTTACGTTCCAATTTTCGAGTGGTCTGTTTTAATGTGCGAGTGTCATTATACCAGGGTGCTAATTTTTTGTCTCTGACCATTTTCCTTTTTAGAGGAGCTACATTATCTAAGGTATGGCGGAATGTTGACGCTAAGCATTCAGTTGCCTGATCAAGTTCTGCAGGGGCTGACAGTGACCCAATCAAAGTTGCTAACTCTGGGAGATCATTTATAAAGCTCTGTGCAGTAGTTGGCGTGAATGTACGTTTAATACAGTAGCGTGGTGAGGTGCATATATTATTGCTCAGACATAGTTTGAATGAGATGAGATAATGATCTGAGAACTTCAGACTGTGGAAGTATGACTATATTGTCTACGTTTAACCTGAATGTTAGTATTAGATCCTTGTAGAAATATTGACCTGAAATATTATATAACATTTTATATAACCAGATCTATTGTCTGAAATTACATCCATTAATTATTTACTTTATAATTTCTGTTTGCTTAATTTTTATTTATAGTACTGTGCAAAAGTTGTAGGCACTCTATTCATTTTTATAGTACAATCTTTATTATAGATTTTAATTTTGTGACTTCTACATTGCTGAGTCAGGGCAAACATTTTGGATTCCAGACATTAATTTTCCAGCACAAAGTTAAATGTTAGAGGAAAAAAAAATGTTTGTACAGTGGTGTTTGAAAGTTTGTGAACCCTTTAGAATTTTGTATATTTCTGCATAAATGACCTACAGCAATATCAGATTTTCACACAAGTTCTAAAAGTAGATAAAGAGAACCCAGTTAAACAAGATAAAAAAATATATATACTTGGTCACTTATTTATTGAGGAAAATGATCCAATATTACATATCTGTGAGTGGTAAAAGTATGTGAACCTTTTGCTTTCAGTATCTGGTGTGACCCCCTTGTGCAGCAATAACTGCAACTAAACGTTTCCGGTAACTGTTGATCAGTCCTGCACACTGGCTTGTAGGGCTGCACAATATATCGAAAAAGTATCGATATCGCGATATCATAGTTTGCGATACACATACCGCAAAAATTACTTAAATTTCGATAAAAGGCACATTTTTCTGTGTCGTCCAATCACATTTGAATGTCAACAAGCGCCGTGGGATAACTCCGCCCCCTATTGCAAAACAAGTAAAAGCCTCGTGGTTATGGCGGAAGGTGGGAGCGGTAGCAAGTGTGGTGAGACAAACTTGTGTGAGGAGGAACTGGTTTCCAAAAAAAAAAACATGCACGTCTGCTATTTGGAAGTACTTTGGATTCAGGAGGGATGACGTCAGGGCTCGAATTTAACTTTTTTTCTTTGTGTCCCCCAGTGGTCCCGAATTCTGTGTTGTATTGTCCCGAATGGAAGCAATAGTGTCCCCATTTTTTCCCTCTCTGAAATAACCAGTGGTTAATATAATAGTAACTTCATATGATGATATTTGTAACTATGCGATTTTGAACCCTTTATATCATTTTTACAATAAGTCACAAGACACAAGCGACATGTCCTATACATCATCTACTTCAAAATTACAGTTATTGCATTTTCAGTTTATTAAACTTTGGCGATCTCACTGTATGAATAGATACCCGTTTATTTAAAGGGGCCAACTAGCTCATTCAGAAAATGTTTCAACTCCCTACATCTGCAGTACACTTTAGTTGAAAATAAGACCCCTTTTATGTTCATTTCATCTACTTATACCTTGAATATCTGTTGCCACTTATAAGGCCAACTTATAATTTTCACCATTACCGTTATCCATTTTTATGAACTTTCTGTTATCCATTACCGTTATCCATTTTTATGAACTTTCCGTTATCCATTTTTATGAACTTTCCGTTATCCATTACCGTTATCCATTTTTATGAACTTTCCGTTATCCATTACCGTTATCCATTTTTATGAACTTTCCGTTATCCATTTTTATGAACTTTCGCTGCCGAAGCGTGGGTACGAATGTTAGCAACATCAGCATAGTGGCAGGTCCGAGCCTAGTTGTGCTGCTGACTGACTAAACTTTCTGAACTAGAAAGACACCAAGAAAACTCACTTATTCTGTTGAACGCTATCTTCCGTCAATATCATCCACATCATTCCTGTTGTATTCTATAACGTGTCTAACAGTGTTCATTCAGTTCATTCAGTTGCTAGCGTTGCCTGCAGACCAGGCGATGACGCTTTGGATCCTGAAGGTCCCGGAGACGTTATGTCTGGGCTTTCAGTTTCTTCCCCGCGGTCGGTCCGCTTCAACCACTTCAGCATTTTTGTTCTGGCAAGAGTCGGCGCAGCGTGTGCGGTAGCAATTCCATTCCAAGTCCATATAATGCGGACTCCGGCCGAAGATTCTAGAACAGAATGCGCTGCTCTGTAGCCTACGGATGCAGGTGCATCGAAAGTGTAGCTACTATGTATTTTTCGCTGTTAACGTTTTAAAATTAAAATTGACAAATTAGGTGAATGTCTACGTATGTGTTACGGCTTTGTAAATAATATTAATGTAGAACTTTTTTTCTAGATCTATTTTTTCCATTGTCCCGGGATTGTCCCAGATATGATAATTTTGTGTCCCGATGACATTTTTTATGGTCCCCGGGACGTCGGGACACCGTTAGTTTCGAGTGCTGGATGACGTACTGCAAACTCAGGTACTTTGCAAGACATGTACCTGTAAAACAGTGGTGGGGCGGCTCACTGGGACAAACACTGCTGTACAGAAGCATAAAAACATAAAACCGCGCTCTCTCTCTCTCTCACTCTCACACACACACACACACACACACACACACACACACACACACACTACCGCTCGCTCGCTCACTCACACACACACCACTGCTCTCTCACCCGCATGTGTTATTAACAGATTGTGTTTGAGTTTATGGTGAATCTGTGTCGCTCACCTTCATCTCCCGGGAGCCGCTGAAATTGCCATTTTGAATGCTTTATGTTAATGTAATGTAGTTTTCAGTTTTTTGTTTACTTCAACTTCAGACATTTTCTGCTGCGCTCACAAAAATTAAGAGATTTAAAGATGATTGATGGACACCATTGCAGGTGTAGCCATGTTTTTCCAATAAAAAATAATGTTGGAATGGAAGCGATGCATTGGGTGTTTTTTTTTAAATGCTAGATACAGGGCAGAACGGCGAGTAGAGGTAAGAAAAACAGTATATATTTAATTATCGTGATACATATCGATATTGAGATATTCAGTCATGTTATCGAATATCGCATATTTTTCTGATATTGTGCAGCCCTACCGGCTTGGAGGAATTTTAGCCCATTCCTCCGTACAGAACAGCTTCAACTCTGGGATGTTGGTGGGTTTCCTCACATGAACTGCTCGCTTCAGGTCCTTCCACAACATTTCCATTGGATTAAGGTCAGGACTTTGACTTGGCCATTCCAAAACATTAACTTTATTCTTCTCTAACCATTCTTTGGTAGAACGACTCGTATGCTTAAGATTGTGGTCTTGCTGCATGACCCACCTTCTCTTGAGATTCAGTTCATGGACAGATGTCCTGACATTTTCCTTTAGAATTTGCTGGTATAATTCAGAATTCATTGTTTCATCAATGATGGCAAGCCGTCCTGGCCCAGATGCAGCAAAACAGGCCCAAACCATGATACTACCACCACCATGTTTCACAGATGGGATAAGGTTCTTATGCTGGAATGCAGGGTTTTCCTTTCTCCAAACATAACGCTTCTCATTTAAAGCAAAAAGTTCTATTTTGGTCGCATCTGTCCACAAAACATTTTTCCAGTAGGCTTGTCCACATGATCTTTAGCAAACTGCAGACAAGCAGCAACGTTCTTTTTGGAGAGCAGTGGCTTTCTCCTTGCAACCGTGCCATGCACACCATTGTTGTTCAGTGTTCTCCTGATGGTGGACTCATGAACATTAACATGAGCCAATATGAGAGAGGCCTTCAGTTGCTTAGAAGTTACCCTGGGGTCCTTTGTGACCTTGCTGACTATTACATGCTTTGCTCTTGGAGTGATCTTTGTTGGTCGACCACTCCTGCAGAGGGTAACAATGGTCTTGAATTTCCTCCATTTGTACACAATCTGTCTGGCTGTGGATTGGTGGAGTCCAAACTCTTTAGAGATGGTTTTGTAACCTTTTCCAGCCTGATGAGCATCAACAACACTTTTTCTGAGGTCCTCAGAAATCTCCTTTGTTCGTGCCATGATACACTTCCACAAACATGTGTTGTGAAGATCAGACTTTGATAGATCCCTGTTCTTTAAATAAAACAGGGTGCCCATTCACACCTGATTGTCATCCCATTGATTGAAAACACCTGACTCTAATTTCACCTTCAAATTAACTGCTAATCCTAGAGGTTCACATACTTTTGCCACTCACAGATATGTAATATTGGATCATTTTCCTCAATAAATAAATGACCAAGTATAATATTTTTGTCTCATTTATTTAACTGGGTTCTCTTTGTCTACTTTTAGGACTTATGTGAAAATCTGATGTTTTAGGTCATATTTAGGCCACACCAATTCGATTCGTTGGTTCCCGGAATTGCCGCTTGAAGAAAATACAAAATTCAAAAAAAAAAATCGAAATCAAACTCCCGCCAACAGAAAAGGTCACGTGACGTGAGATCACGTGACGTCGAAAACCAATCAAATCGCCCCTTTCACTTTCGTTAAAGACTTGTGAAGTAGCCTACTCCTGGTCAAATCTTTTTTTTTTTTTTTTCTGTTCATTGTAGATGTTCAATTGACTGTAATTCAATCGTTTATTTAGCCTATCTGTTTACTGGTTTCGCCCGCTCGCTTCATATTTTTCCTGAAAAAATCAGAGAACCAACTAATTAAATTGGTGTGGCCTTATCCAGAAATATAGAAAATTCTAAAGGGTTCACAAACTTTCAAGCACCACTGTATGTCAGTAAAGAAAGCAGTATATTCAGTAAGAGACACTTTTCAGACAAAAAACATAATGAAGGCCGCAAAAATACGAGGGATGTGCGACAATCTAAGTTTCCAGAAGAACTGAAGCCTTTATTCGTCACATGTACACTCAAATACAGCAGAATTCCTCCTCTGCATTTAACTTGTGTGCACGCACACACACACACACACACACAAGTGAGCAATGAGCACGTGCCCAGAGCCATGGGCAGCTAGGGTTTGGGGTTCGGTGCCTTGCTCAAGGACACTTCAGCCATGATAGGAAAGTGGAAAGTGCTGTTCATTCACTCAATTTCCCTCACATATTTTCCTGCTGGTTCCGGGAATCGAACTGGCGACTCTTTGGCCCTAAGACTGCTTCTCTAACCCTCAGGTCATGTCTGGTTTTGCAAGATGCTCAGAAAACTTGCATCTCATTTCCTTATAAAACTGCACACATTGTGCCTGAAACTAACCAGATATTGACTTTGTTTCATTTATTACCGTTTACTGCTTGTTGTAGTATTTTGTTTTTAATGTAGAAATATTTAATTCCATTACTTTTGCTCTACAGTATTTCTTTGTATGCATCTAAGGCTTCTGAACATACTGTAGGGCAACGGGGGGCATTAGGAACCACACTTTTTTGTTTAAAAAATGGTATAAAGAATGTAACTTTAACAGTGTAATAAGGGGAAAAAAAAACACTCTCACACAATTACAAATTAACTGACACCAAATCCAATGATCAAAGTGAAACAGTTTGCCAACAAGTCAATTTTTTTTTTAAATTATTATTTTTTTAACAGTAGAGCAGACCTGGGCATTTTACGGGCCGCATCCGGCCCTTTGGTTCATTCTGACCGGCCCGCGTAAGGTTAATTAGAAATTACAAAATAAACGTATTTTCTAATTTTACCTCATGCATGGACTGAATGTGCATTGCTTTTATTTTGAAGTTGTGTTCAACAAAAACTCAATGCACGCGACATGAGCATGACATGAAATCCCACGAAACCTAATCCAGCAATAACTACTTCCGTAATTTGTCCAGACCAACCACAAACTTGTACGTCATCCTTCAAACGGTCCAGCCAATCACATAGTGTGACGTCACCAGCAGGCGCCGGAGCCCGAGCCGATCTGTAGATCTGATTCCTACACCGAATCGACGTTGTTGCGAGCAGATCACAAGAAGACTTTAGTCCCCAAAATGTCCGCAAAAAGAAGAAAGGTAGATGCCAAATGCAGGGCTTTCAACAAAACATGGACTGCTAAGTATTTATTTACTGAAGTCAGAGATGAAGCCCTGTGTTTAGTTTGCAGAGAGCAGATCGCAGTGTTCAAAGACTACAATTTGAGTCGGCATTACCAAATGAGAAACACCAAATGAGGTGATTAGACTACAAATGTGGGCATCATTATTATAATATGATGTATCTTGCTTGATATTTGGAGTAGAAAGACAATATTGTGATGTCTTTATTGTGTTTTGGGGTGAATGTGACTGAAAAAATGGTACAAACGTTCACATTTTGTTAACCATTGTTTTGGGAAATTTGATTGAATAAATGACATTTTTTGTAAGGCAACCTCGTTTTTTCCATACTCTTACCAGTCTTAGCAGCTTGTAAAACAATGTTATTTACTGCTTTATATAAAGAAATACAATTAATATTATGCAGAATTTAGTTCAGCCTTTTGGTCCGGCCCTCCACAAAATTTTCTGTTTCTCATGTGGCCCCATGGAAAAAATAATTGCCCACCCCTGCAGTAGAGCCTATTCCCCACAAATGCGGGTCAATAAAGCCCCAGCAGAAGAGTCCAACTTTCTGTTTCATGTTACCAAGTTCAGTTCTCACGCATATGGATCGGCTCCTGAGTAATCTGCAATAGTGTCCGACATGCTGGTGATAAATTTCATAGTCTTCAATGTCGCAGGGCCGAATATCCCACAGGGCCTAATGCCCTCTTTTCTCCTGTATTAGGTCAGTGAGTCAGTGATAGAACAAAACCTATCTGTACGAAGAAAGCTGACAAAGTATGATCTAGAAATAAGTCCTCTGCCGCCCCGGAGATTCTGCCTCACGGCTCGATCTGGGAGCAAGAGTCACTGACTCGGGCACGGCTGTTCAGAGAGTTTTCTTATTGAAAGACAAACATGAGTGTATATCCACACTCAAGAGTTTGTGTAGCTAAATGATTAATTGGAAGATGTAATTTCAGGAAGCAGAGTTGTCGGTGTGTGAAGGTAGCTTCAATGGGTGATGGAGCATTACATTACTGACCAGGATAACTTTATAAAAAACACAGAGCAGATGTTCGAGTGAAGATAAGTTTCAAGGATTTAACTGAAACTTGCCAAAACAAGTAGCAAGCAAACTGGCCAAAACCAGTTGCAAGCATGCCGAACAGATATCTCTCTCTGTCAGAAATAAAGTTACTCAGGAAAAGGTATTTTTTTATGCCTCCGCCACTGTAAGGTGCAGGAGGCATTATGTTTTCGGGTTGTTCGTCTGTCCGGGCGTGCGTCCATCCCGAAACCTTGTGAACGCGATATCTCAAAGGCTAATGAAAGGAATTTCACCAAACTTTCACCATTTGTGTGCTTTGGGACAAACATGAACTGATTAGATTTTGAGATCAAAAGGTCTAAGGTCAAGGTCACTGTGAGGTCAAATGTCTGTCCGCGTGCGGCCGTCCCGAAACCTTGTGAACGCGATATCTCAAAGGCGAATGAAAGGAATTTCACCAAACTTTTTCACTATTTGTGCATTTGGGGACAAAGATAAACTGATTAGATTTTGAGATCAAAAGGTCTAAGGTCAAGGTCACTGTGAGGTCAAATGTCTGTCCGAAAACCTTGCGAACACAATGTCTCCAAGGCTGATACAAGTAATTTCACCAGGTCACGGTTACTGTGAGGTCAAATGTCCATCCCCAAATCACAACTTAATAAGGCGTGTAGTCTACCGGGCGGAGGCATCCCCATCGACGCTGTTGGCGTCGAGTTCTATCTAGTTCTTCCTACTTTGGTGCTACTGTCACCAAAGGGACATGTTTTGCACCTTTAGTCCTATCTTTAAGCTGGAAACTTGAATATACTGTACTTTAGTGTTCCATAAAAATAATTTAAGGTACATAATTGGACCTTTAAACATAAAAGCTAATGGTACAGCACATGCACCTTCACAGGTAAAATATATAGTACATAGTCAGTTTATACAACATGCATCCTTTATGGTGCCACTCCAGCAACTGGGCAAAGTACAGCTTGGTTTCTTTATTTCTGAGACTGCAGGACATTTTCTAGATTATACTGTAAGCTTTAAGAGAGTATTAACAATGACGTTTAAGAATATTTTATAGGTGTGCAAAAATAAAGCGTGTCTGAAAACTGTGATGTGATCAAACACACAAATTGCAACTTCAGTTAATTGAAAGAAAAAGAAAAACAGACAGTCCATTATTGTTGCTTGAATATTTAATTTTTTTTGTGCCAGATATGCTTTTTGACGGAACATTTTGAAGCTACGGTTATCTAAAAAATCAGATATACACATGATGTTCTAAAGCGACATGTTTTCTCAATTCTATTATTCATTTTACAGATATTACCAGATGTCCTCTGCTTCAACAGTCTGTTCTTTTCTCTCTTTTTTTTTCTCTCTTTCTCTCTTAAATGCAGTCATGGGCAAGTCCATTTTTTCTTTGCCAAAATACAAAAGTGACAACGAAGAGAAACTGACATCTAATGGTCCTGACTCTCAATCAGTAGAGAAGGATAAGGAGGAGGAGGATGACGTATCGCAGTTCCCTTATGTTGAGTTCACAGGCAGGGACAACATCACCTGTCCCGCTTGTCAAGGAACAGGAAGAACACCACGAGGTAAAAACAAGTGTCAGTATTTCCTTAGTGTTATTAATTAGAAAGCCAAATACTATTAAATTGGCTACTTTTTTCCCCCAAGAGAATTTAGTATGTATTCTCTTCAATCATATTGGGTTTAAAGTGCATATCACGGGTAAATTCCGGAGCAAGATCAATGCAATTCTCCTATTTTATATTAAACTTTGGTCAAATATCTGTAACATTCTGCATTCTTTGCAATTTTTTTTACCTTCCGCAATACCAGAAAAATTCAGTTGAAATCAAGCCATTTGAGGCGAATTGGTCCGCCTCTGAAAAAACCTGGCATTTGGATTTCCCGGGAAACATTGATTTTCGTGACGTCGCGTGCGGGACGCCTCCTTCTGAATCCTACGTCAGTGCTGGTTTGTTTATAAGAAAACAACCTGGTGGTTTTCTGCAAATTTCTTCACGTTATCGCATAATTATTAAAATGGTTAACAGATGTATCGTAGGAGGGTGTAGCAACACCAATCTTGATGGGATTAGTACTCCTCGCTTTCCAAAAGACCGGACAATGAGAGAGAAATGGGAGCGCTTGGTCTACACAGGCTGTGCACTGAAACCGTGCAAAGCTCGCGCAGCCTGCTTTTATTTTTTTCTGCTGTAGACAGATGGCCTTGTGCAAAATTACCCTTCTGGATGAGTGTATAAAGGGACATACTTTCATATAAACCCCCCCCCAAAATTGGTCCAGAATATGCACTTGAAGTAACTAGCAGTGCTTGAGTTAACTATGGTGCCGATTTTAATTATCTACGATTGGTTTAATAATACTTATGTCAAAAGTTTGGAACTACATAAAGACATTTAATAAGATGTACAGTGTCTAGCATCAATTTGTCAACACTGAAAAAATACCCAGCACTGTCCGATCAAAGCATCACCAAAGTTTGCTTTGAACCTCAAGTTTCTCAAGTGTCACTTAACACCCTTCTGGTTTGAAGCTTTCATTATATTGCACTGTAACCCTAGCCCTTAATATCCCATGAGCTTGATTTGTGGCAAATGGAGAGGATTTAAGCGCAAGCAAATTAGCTCATGGTGTGTTTTCTTTCCTGCTCAGAACAAGAAAATCAGCTTGTTGCCTTGATACCATACAACGACCAGCGACTGAGGCCAAGACGAACGTATGTTTCACCAGGACACACCCCAGATCTGTTAGCTATTTAAGAATTTAAGAGTCTGAATACCTGTCAGCTAAATTCCTAGTTAAAATAGTCAGGCTTTGTCATGTGTCCATTTTTTTTTTCACCCAGAAGACTGGTTGATGCAAATTCACTTCCATGAAAGTTTATTGAAATGTATTATGAATGAATGAATGAATGAATGAATGAATGAACCCTTTGTCACTTATGGGCCTTTTCCACTACCCTTTTTCAGCTCACTTCAGCTCGCTTCAGCTCACTTCAGCCCGACACGGCTCGCGTTTCGACTACCAAAAAACAGCACGACTCAGCTCGCTTCAGCCCTGCTTAGCCCCTAAAACTCGCACCGTTTTGAAGTGGGGCTGAAGCGAGCCGAGTGAGGCTGGGGGCGTGAGCAGACACTCCCCTGTGCGCTGATTGGTGAGGAGGAGTGTCCTCACATGCCCACACACGCCCCGCGAGCACGCTGGGATCTGTAAACACCGTAAACCCGGAAGAAGAATTACGAATTACGAGAATTTCTGAAGCCTTATGCGCCTCGCCTCATCTATACGCTCTTGCCAGTATCTGTTGGCGTTGTCGGTGACAACAAGCCACAGAACCAAGACCAGCAACACTAACGACTCCATGTCCTCCATGTTTATTGTTTACTATTCGGGTCGTGAGACTACCGCTTAAAAGATCACTGATGTCACTGTTTGCGCTGCTTAACGACGTCACGTGACGTCCACCCACTTTCGCTAACTCCACCCAATGTGTCCACCCACTTCCAGCCAGCACGGTTCAGCGCGGTTGTAGTCGAAATGCAACTCCAATAGCCTCACTCAGCTCGACTCAGCACGGCACGGCTCAGCCCGACTCAGCCGCGTTTGTAGTGGAAAAGCGGCATTAGTCACAAGTACCAGCGAAATTAGCCGTCAACCCGTTTGTACACATATGTACATACATACATACAATTAACACAGGTAGACAGGAAGACAGGGATGAAAATTACAGAATAACATGAGGGGAGAGGAGGAGAAAAAAACAACCCCCACACTATGCTTCTGTGGGGAGTACAGTGTGGGAACATTAAAAAAAAAAAAACTCAGCACATAAGCACAAAAAAACACAGTACACTTTACAACATGAAAACTCGGGACTCGAGGGGGAAGGGGGTGAGGGAGGGGCAGAGGTATAGGTAACCCAGCGCAAACAAGCAGTCCGGTCCTGCAGCCAGACGGCGCTTACCCACTTGTCACACTGGGGGTAAAAATTATTATATATATTACAAGATTTATGACTAAAATATGACCGCAAGAAGCATGACTCCCTGAAGCCCCTTTGACAGACATCCATCCAGCCATTATCTGTAGCCGCTTATCCTGTACAGGGTTGCAGGCAAGCCAGAGCCTATCCCAGCTGACTATGGGTGAGAGGCGGGGTACGCCCTGGACAAGCTGCCAAGTTATCACAGGGCTGACACACAGAGACAAACAACCATTCACACTCACGTTCACACCTACGGTCAATTTAGAACCACCAAATAGTCTAACCTGCAGGTCTTTGGACTGTGGGGGGAAACCGGAGCACCCGGAGGAAACCCATGCGGACACAGGGAGAACATGCAAACTCCACACAGAAAGGCCCTCGCCGGCTGCTGGGCTCGAACCCAGAACCTTCTTGCTGTGAGGCGACAGTGCTAACCACTACGCCACTGTGCCTTTGACAGACAGAAATCTATTTATTACCATGTCCTACGTATATTCTGTTAACTCATTAACCCTCTAGAATCCTGACTGATTCCTAGAGAGAAAACTGATTGCATAATTCTCCTATTACTCATACTTGTAAGTGACTATAATGAGTGAACCTGTGTTTTTACAGTAAGCTGTACGTGAGCTTGTCAGTTGTGCTGTGTCTCCTGCTTTCTGGCCTGGCTGTGTTTTTCCTCTTCCCCCGCACCATCGATGTCACCTACGACGGTGTGAAATCCACGCATGTCAAGTTTGATACAGAGCAACAAATCATCTATCTCAACATTACAGTGAGCTCTTTTGTTTCTTCTGTTTCATTGATGGCTTGGGTCAATCTGTTCGTCAGTAACAGAAGCTGTATTATACAATATGTACTGAACAACAGCCTGAAAGGCATTTGGGTAGCAATTTTGAAGGGTTCACATTTACAGGATATAGAGAAGCATATATATATTAGAGGTGTTTGTCAATATTTGCAAAGATAACATGAGATGTCAATATAAGTGTTAATTAAGAAATAAATAATGCATAATACCATAATATTACTAGGATTATTAGATAAAGAAATTTGGCTAATTTCTTTCGAAAGAAATTTCCTCATGTACTATTTTTGTAGAATTTTTTTGACTCCCTTATGAAAGCTGCTTTAGGTGTCGCGTTACTGTATGAACAGTAAATACCGTATTGGCTTGAATATAAGACGGTGTTTTTGTTGTAAAAAATAGCTCTTAAAAAGGGGGGGTCGTCTTAAATTCGCGGACTAGACAAAATGCCGCCAAAAACGAAAGTGAAAGTGAGGACAGTGAGAGTGAGCAAAGTGAGGCTGCGGATCTCTGTGCTGAGTAGCTGTAATTTAGCAAACTACCCTTTCCATTGTTTCAGTTGTTTATTATTGTAAACCTTAATGTATTGTTTAATGCATTGTTTAAAACATTTGCACTGTTCTGCAAATTTATTCCATATACCCGTAGGCTATGGGAAGTTAATGCATTGACATTCTGAAGTTTATGAACTTTCAATCTAAACCTGACAAATTTGTTGAATTAATGCAATTTAAATGTTTTAATTTGGCTTGTCTAGTAGCCTGCAGTTTAGCCTCTTTTTTTTTTACTTCTATGAAAAGTGTTCACGGAAATGAGACTGAAATGACCTCTATTTAAATGTGAAAAACAAAAGCCTCTAATTTTAAACAGAATTTTGAAATAAATACGCGTTATATGAATGAACATTTGGTCTTCAAAAAACTTTTTCCCCAAAGATGAACTTGGAAAAGGGGGGGGGGGGGGGGGGTCGTCTTACATTCAGGGTCGTCTTATATTTGGGCCAATACGGTATACTGTGCGAAATCATTTGGCTTTATTGGAGACAACCTTGCACAACTGGAATGACGTTACTCCGTGTCTTTTGAAAATATCCTACAGGGCCATTATTCTCATGCATTCACTGTATATACTGAAATACCACATGAAAACTAAACCTGAATAACGTATTCTATTGCGATATATGTGGTTTGATCAGTTGCACTCTTGTCATCAAACCACCAGTTGAGGGAATATCTTTTGGAAGAATGATGTTCATGGCACGAGTCCATTTCCAGAGACTTGTACATTGTGGAATCTTTGGCAAGGTGTATTGATGTTCTGGTAGCTGGTGCTGACCTAAAACCTTAGTAACGCACTTAATATTGTTGTATACAGTACTGTGCAAAAGTCTTAGGCATCCTATTTTTTTTTTTCATACAAACTTTGTTTTATGACTTCTACATTATCGAGTCAGTACAAAAACATGTTCGAGTTCCAAATGTTCATTTTCCAGCACAAAATTAAGGGTGTATTCAGACCAGGATAGTTCGATAGTTCACTTGCTTTGGTCCGAACCAAATGTTTTTTTTTTTTTCATTTTGGTGCGGTTCGCTTTCACACTGTACATTTTAGTAAGCGGACCAAAATCTGTCAACAAAGCCACGCGCCCTGAGGTCGTTCAGCTATTGGTCAGAGACGACACGCGCACAAAGCGTTAAGTTCAAAAGTAGGCATGGAGGCTTTTTGTGCTGTTATTCTTTTTAATGTCATCAAAGCTATATGTTTTTTCCAGTTTTTACTGTTTTCACAATTGTGCGATTACTATGCTGTTGTAAGTAATTTATCAACGACAACGACAAAGGGCAAGGCGGCTACGGAGGATAGCGCTGATGAGCGCACATCATGTTGTGACAGTTCTGGCTCTTCACGCAATAGATGAATTTCTTTTTTGCGTCGCTAGTACCGCCACTTTTTGAAAGAATGTCCCTGATTTTAATGTAGGTCTGACGGAGTTTCTTCACTTTTAGCCGACATTGTTCTGGGGAGCGCGTGAACCCCTTCTCCTTCATTTTCTCACTGAATACAGCAAACACGTCGGCATTTTTGTGTGTTCTCTCCAAAAGCTCAGATATGTGGACATCTGCCCATATATCCACAAGGGTACGCGTTTCTTCCTCAGCCCACGTTTGCCCCTACTCGTTTTTTGTAGTCTAGCCTACCACTGGTCTGAATGACTGAACGACTGTTGTAAGGTTCCCTTGACAACCGAAACGGTGTTTGCGCTTTGCAGTGGAGTGTCAAGACTCTGTTTCCCATAATGCTCGACAAACGACGGAAGCCCCCGAGGTACAAAAAAGCAAAACTGTCAGATTAGGTCCGGTCTGCTTTCACACCTCCAAAAGATCCGCACCAGGGTTCCTTTGGTCCGGACTGAGTCCGACCTTGCAACTCGGTCTCGGTCCGCTTGTTTGGTCCGGACCAGAGTTCGGTGGTTTGTATTCAGACCAACCCAAAAGGTCCGGACCAAGGGAAATTTGGTTCGTTTGGTCCGGACCAAACAACGTAGGTGTGAATACGCCATAAATGTTACAGGAAAAAAAAAGTTTGTATCTGAGCAGCATATTACCTAAGAGAGCACTTTTCAGATTGAAAAAGAAACCATAATGAAGGCTGCTGGGTTTTGGTGCAAAATTAAAGGTGCCCTTCCACCAAAAACGTTTAATACCGGCTCTTTTTGAAATACCATAGTTCACTCCGAGTTGCATATGCATGCTGCATGTGAAAATGTAATTCTACCCCCATGCCCTGTATTAGCTTATGAAAGAAAATAGTCGGAAAAACGAGCGAATCTGAAAAAGCCATACGATCTTGCGTCACTTCGTAAATTAGTATTCATGGCCTCGCCCACCTTGGCTTGCGACCACCCACGGGAAGGAAGTTCGGATTTAAGCGCGAGGAGAGATAGCAGAGCCAGTGTTGCCAGATTGGGCTGTTTTAAGTGCATTTTGGCGGATTTGAACATATTTTGGGCTGGAAAACGTCAGCAGTATCTGGCAACACTGAGCAGAGCCCATCTCGTCAGTAGCTAACGAAGAGGACCTAACAGCAAGTTGAAAACATGTCTGAACAAGTTCGTGCCTGTGTTATTTGTGGCAGTAAGACATCAGCGTTGCATTTCTTGCCCAAGATGGAAGAGGTGAAGAATAAATGGTTGGAATTTATCTTTGGAACACCACCAGCGAAGTATAATGCAGTAGGGCTGTAACGATATGCGTATTGAAATCGCGATACACAGAGCCACGATCCGTATCGCGATACAAGAAGGCAGAATCGTGGTACACCCTTTCAAACTTCTCCTCAGCCCAAAAACAGAGGCGCTTCCAAACTTCAATTTATGAATACTTTACTTTTTATTTAAATTACATTTTAAACTTACTTAAATTACTTTTATTTTTTTATATCTATTAAGAAGTCATTTTTTCGCCGACCTGCGACAATCTTCTGCGAGTCACGCAACGTCCACACTCGCCACTGGCAGAGCATTCATTTCTTTTAAGCGGTCGCCATTCTGGTTGCGACGCGGGGAGCGAATCTGTAAACAAGCAGCTCATTGGCTGGCTAGGTGTGCCACAAGCCAATCACAATCATTTGACCGGAAAGGCATGCAGTGTTGCCAGATTGGGCAGGTTTAGGTGCTTTTTGGCTGGTTTTGAACATATTTTGGGGTGGAAAACGTTAGCAATATATGGCAACACTGAAGGCATGTCTGCTTGGGTGGAAGCCTTCTGCAGCAGTTACATTTTGACACGCGAGCAATGTTTCACCATAAAAATTCCGTAATTTCCATCTGTTTTCCGCGATCACAGAAAATCATTGGCCCTATGAGAGTGAGACAGTGAGAGAGCCACCCCCCCCCCCCCCCCCCCAAAAAAAAAAAAATCTTAACGGATTTACACGATTTGGAAAAATGACTTTTTCAGAACCGAAAAAAACAGAGCTTCCGGCTGAACAGTATTATTTTGAGAAATAAAACAATCTTTGGATATACATTTGTTCATTTTTACGCATACATATTACTCATTCTCTGCAGTGGTCTGAATTGTTATTAAATAGTTAATGTAAGTAAATGTTAATAAGTCAAATTTACTACTTTAAAAAAAAAATTTTTTTTAAATCGTGGGCGTATCGAATCGTGGGTCAAAAATCGCGATACGAATCGAATCGTGAGTTGGGTGTATCGTTACAGCGCTATAATGCAGCGTTAGTACTGTGTTCTGATCATTTCAACCACAGTGACTTTTCAAACTTTGGTGCCTTCAGTAGTGGTTTTGCTTCGAGGTTGCATTTAATCCCTGGATCTGTACCGTCAAGACGATCGACCACCAGCTCACAAGCTTTAAGTAAAACATGAACTTTTTGTTCGAAGGTTTTTGTTACAAAATAGCATGTTCATATTCTCCACGTTAGCATGCATGACATGGTCACAAGCTAGGCAGGGATGAGAGTTTTCTGCTTTTTCTGAGTAAAAAACAACCTTTTTATATCATGCCAAATCCGTTGAGAATTATTTTTTAATTAATTTCGGTGGGTTGGGGTATGTTCCTTCATGCTGTTCAAACTTTATTAACTCCAATGATGTTTACACATTATTTGTAAGTCGCCATCTTTAGTCTCGTTTAAGTCTCGTTGAATGTGATGTAAAATTCGTGTTCTCTACATTGTTATTGGTCAAAACATCGACGTCAAGACCATAATAGCCAATCAAAACAGTTTTTACCAAGACACCCACATTCTTTTTTTTTTAAGTCACTCGTTCATTTTATTCGTTTGTTTGTTCAGTAAAAACCCAAACATTTGTTGAATTTCTCTTATTTCCTTGCGTCGCACCTCAGTGACGTCAGCGCGCGGTATTTTCCCCTTCGCGGTTTGTTCCTTCTCTCTCGCTGTAGTAAGACACCCACATCCGCTTGTTCTGACCCACTGGAGGTAGCGTCACAGTGCTCTTCGCCAATCAGAGGTAACACGTTTACATGTCATGAATATTAATGAGTATGAGCTGAAATCCTGTCGTTCTCCCGCCACCCACTCCTCCAGCAAACTAGAACAGCCTGAAACAGGAGAACCACAGCTTTTTTTTTTCACCAAAACCGGCTCACAGGGCATTCATTCATACTAGAGGCCACCGCACAATTGATGAAAAAACGATGCAAGGAGACCTTTAAGAAGTGAGTGTGACAAATGCTGTGTTCACACTTCTACCGGTACGATAGTGGTATAACTGTATCGATACAAAGTATACCGGTACAGTTTAGTGCATCTGTCCACACTAGCGAGAAATGTTTGCGGTTTTCTTTCACGGTAGTTGAAATGCGCGTGCGCAAAATGTTTCCGTGGTTACCGAGTAACTTCTTTCCGAGGAATATATGGCGGATGAAACAACGCGTGTGTGCTTTTTGTTGTCAGTGTACAGTCTGTATTTCTGGTGGTCATTTATTCAGTCGAATCGTATAAAACGCGCGAGGCAGTTGAGAAAGAAACAAACGAATCTCTGTTCTTCACCATTTTATTCAGCGAAGACATCGATTGAGGTGTGTGACTTTGCGCATGCGCATTATATTTGTATCGATACAGAACCGCTTCATCTGTCCACACTACGTGAAGCGCTACAGTACTGGTACGAAACCCATACATTTGTGGGTTTCATACCGCTACAGTACCGGTATAGTTGCTAGTGTGGACAGGTGTTGCGGTACGAAAGTAGTTTCGTATCGGTACAAAATCCCTAGTGTGGACAGGGTAAAAGTGTCCAGAAGAGCTGTGGCTGGTTCTGTAAGATGCTCAGTAAAACCTATAACTCATTTCCTTATAAAACTGCACTCACTGGACCTGAGACTTCTATTTTTTTTTTTTTTTTTTTTTTAAAGCAAAGGGTCGTCTCACACCAAATATTGACTTTATTGCATTTATTATGGCTTACTGCTGTTTATAGTTGTTTTTTTTTAATGTGAAACATTTCATTTCAATATTTTTAAGCCATTTTTGGTGTACAGCATTTATTTATATGTACCCAAGACTTTTGCACAGTTGTGTGTGTGTGTGTGAGAGAGAGAGATATTTTAATTTATTTGCTTGCTTGCCCTTTAATTTGTCACCTGTGTGATTGTTTTTCTATATTGTGAGGTGTGTGAGCTATTTGGAATTAATGAAGTTAATTGTCTCATTACAGAACACACTGAACATTACTAATAACAACTACTATCCAATACAAATGGCAAACATCACAGCGCAGGTGCAGTTCTATAAAACAGTCATCGGAAAGACTTGTGTGAGCGATTTGACCAGCGTAATGCCCCTAGACATGCATCAGGTGCGTAAGTTCTTCATTCATGCCATGTTTTCAGATTTAACTTTCACATTAGGTTTACTTTCACACCCACATGCAAATATGACCAACTTCCCTGAAAGAGCGCTTCATGCGCCATAGGCTGCTGTTTAACCCTTGAAAGTCCCGGTTGTTATTTAGTTATTCATATTGAAGCATATTATTAGATACAGTGAGATGAGCCGACAGCTCCTGGGAGCTTGACTGGTGAGGGAGGCAGGTGCAGTGCTCACACTGGTCAAAATGCAATATCTAAAAGGTGTAACATGTAAAGGATTAACTTAACCCCGAAAGTAGCAGTTTTAGTCAATTATTCATCTTAAATCACATATATGAGGTGGGAAAACATTCAGTCTGTATCAAGACATCTGAAAGCTTGCGAGCTAAATGTGATTTCTTTACATAGTTAGGCATGTAATGATGTATTGCAGTGCAAATTTATGACTCTTTGGATAGATGAAATAAAAAATTAATCGTGATCATCATCAGGCTGTGTAATCTTAGTTTTTGCTAGCTGTAATTGTATGCTCTCTGCTGTCTGTACAATATAACAATGGGAATGCATGTGACTTCACCCTAGACGGAAGTAACTACTGCTGTGAAAGTGTGTGCGCGCACACAAAAGATTTAAAATCAGAAAGATCTGTTGTGCGTTTGACTGAACAAATAGATTTATCGAGAAGTTGACTGTCAACCAAAAGAAAAAAGAAGCAAATGTTTATTAATAACCTATTTGCTAATTTTTTTTTTTTAAATAAAAGGAATATTTTAGTTAAAGGTGCAGTACGAGATTTTGGAATAACGGTTCCCGCAAGCCATATTTTGAAAAGAAACACGCCCACCCTCGCCATGCTCCCACCCCCCGCGTCTCCACCCCTCCTCCCCCTTATAAAGCCTGAGAAATTCCGGCTTTATAATGGGTGTCTATTGCGTTACACACCAGTGGAGCTCGTTAAGTTAGAGTGTAGAGAGCTTGGAAAAATAGCTCAAACTTTCTCATTTAAACTGTTTTCAGCCCCAATTTTCACTCCACACACAATTTTCTCAAAAGTAGTAGCCACACTTGTCCTGATTCACACAATGTGTCTACCTACACGATAGGACTTGCAGTTTTTGAATGAGAAGCCTGAAAGTGAGGAGAGGACAGGCGCGCAACCCTATAGACTGCCATTATAAACTTGGCAGAAAAGTCACTCGTCTTTAACTCGCTCTAGTGACCTCATTTTTTACACTACAGACAAAAAAATTACATCAGTGTGTTCAGGAGAGCCTTGTGGCACTCACTGTGAAAGAATTTTGTGAATATCTCCTTCCGTTTTCGTGTAAATCCCCATTGTTTGGAGGGAGCGCTCTGAGGGAAAACTGCATTTCTGTCTCTCCCTGCTCAGCGCGCGGGTTGGGGGAGGGGCTGCTCGCTCTCTCGCGCGCACACACAGAAGGGCCGGGCTGCTCGTGGGCTTCAGTCTGATTGACGTGTCAGTATCCAATCATTTTGAGGTGGTACCTCGATATGATTGGATGGCGTTTTTCCTTTATTTTACACTGTAGACTGGATTAAAATATTTCGTTTTTGGGTCAAACCTTCTATTGTACTGCTTGCAGCATGGGTGTGAGGAGCTTTTCAAGCAATATGGTAAAAAATACTCCTGAAAAAAATCTTGTACCCCACCTTTAATAGGCTATTATATTTTACTCTAACCAGTATACAAGTTGATAAAGAATAGGAAAATAAATGTTGTTGTTTTTTTGGTAATAACATTTTCATTTAAAGCGATACGGCCTTTCGATTTCATAAAATCGGTGAAATTTAGTTCCCTCTGAAATTTGGTCATTATGAGATGTTTATTTCTGCAATATCTCAAAAAAACAAAACGGGTCTTTCTGTGGCTGGGAAGTAGAGGTCTGCGCGGGACAGAATTTTCAGGCCCGCTCCCGCATTGTGCAGTCCCGCTCCCGCGAAGAATTATGATTTTCAGTCCCGCTCCCACCCGCGCCTGCCATATTTTGTCCCGCTCCCGCCCGCAAATCCCACATGATGCAGACATTCGCGTTATTTCTCACGAAAGTTCTTGTCATTGGCTTGGGTAATTAAACATGCTGAGCTTAGCTGAGCTCTCCACTGACCGATCCTTCACCTAGCGCACGTAGCGAGGGTGTGCGTTGCCAGGCACCTCTTTTTAAAGCAGCACTTACTTCTGAAGCACTGTGAGCTTCACTAGAGGAGCTCTGCTCTTCTGCCATGATCAGAGATCTCAAACACGGAAGAGCGGAAAGGAATCGGAAACGTACGCGAGATTAGACCACATCCGCAAATTTAGGCATCTTAAAATGTTTTTATTAATGCCAAATAAAATATCCAGCACAAATTATATATGATAGACATAAATTAATAATTTATAAATTTTATTTTAAACACGTTTTTAGTTAGCGGGACTGCAGCTTATCACCTCTCCCGCCCGCGCCCGCAATGAGCTTTCAAAATTTGTCCCGCGCCGCACTGCTTTGCGTCGGGTCCCGCGGGAGTGCAGGGCTCTACTGGGAAGTCATTTAATTTGAGGGGAGTCCCGAGCAAATAATGTGCATGAAATCGCTCACTTCGCGCAGTCAAGTAGACAGAGGAAGTCCATGGTGCGCATGCACAGGTTTACCACCTTCTTCTTTTGGGTTTTACGGCAGCTGGCGTCCAGTGTTACATTACCGTGCACTGACAGTTACATCATTCTGTCGCTAAATGAACAGCTGATCATACCGAGGTGCTCGCTGAGCGCTGATATTTATTAGTTTGATCCTGCGTTTCCTTTCCTTTGCAACATAACGTCTTCTCGCTTTCCGTTACTGTAGTCGGTCTTTCATGTTTCATTCACGTCCTCCATTTTTCTCTCCTGTTTCAAATTTGTATCCCACAATGCCTTGCGTGAACGGGGAAAGACCACCACGTGATGCATGACATAGTATCTTGAATTGGGTCATGATGAAGCAGGAAAAAATAGCGGAGAATTTAGGGCCATGTGGTCCTAAAGTCATTAATTGTTCTATAAAAAAAAGCCTAATAAAATTGGAAGTACAGGTAGTCGTCGACTTACGACCTATGCGACTTACGACCGATCGACTTTACGACCGTCTGGTTATGACTGGCAAGTGTTTCCCAGCTGAGCTGGCTGAGCGTACAACAGTTTCCGCCCCAGCTCCCAGCAGCGCCTCTCGCCGCGTACAACAGTTTCCGCCCCAGCTCCCAGCAGCGCCTCTCGCCGCGTACAACAGTTTCCGCCCCAGCTCCCAGCAGCGCCTCTCGCTGCGTACAACAGTTTCCGCCCCAGCTCCAGGCACACGCGCAGTCTCTCTCACGCGCCCTCGCACACTCCGTCATACAGTTTCCGCCCCAGCTCCTGGTTTATGAAACGAGCAAATGCTCCTGCCAGCCCGAGCGCTGCAACAGCTGATGATGACGTAAACGACCCACAGCCAAGCACCAGTGATGCCAGCGGTCACTAAGTTTTGTATTTTGCTATGTTTTACATTTGTATTTTGGTATGTTTCAAACTAAAATGTTTTCTATTTTTCACACCTGTATTTCGCATTTTTTGTTTTGCACATATTAAACGAACCCCTCCTTGAACTGCCACCTTATTGTGGTGGAGGAGTTTGTGTGCTTGAATGATCCTAGGAGCTATGTTGTCGGGGGCATTATGCCCCTGTCAGGGTTTCCCAAGGCAGACAGGTCCTAGGTGACAGGCCAGACTAAGAGCAGTTCACCAAAACCCCTATGGAGAAAAATCCGAGGACCGTGACGTCGCCCGGGATGACGCAGCCGGGGCCCCACCCTGGAGCCAGGCCCGGGGTTGGGGCTCGTATGCGAGCGCTTGGTGGCCGGGCCTTTGCCCATGGGGCCCGGCCGGGCTCAGCCCGAAGAGCTGACGTGGGCCCGACCTCCTGTGGGTTCACCACCCACAGAGGTAGCAGTAGGGGACTGGTGCAATGTGGATTGGGTGGCAGTCGAAGGCAGGGGCCTCGACGACCTGATCCCCGGACACAGCGGCTGGCTGTTGGGACATGGAATGTCACTTCGCTGGGGGGGAAAGAGCCTGAGCTTGTGCGGGAGGTTGAGAGGTACCGGCTAGAGATAGTCGGGCTCACCTCCACGCACAGCTTGGGCTCTGGAACCCAGCTCCTCGAGAGGGGCTGGACTCTCCACTTCTCTGGAGTCGCCCGTGGTGAGCGGCGGCGGGCTGGTGTGGGCTTGCTTATAGCTCCCCAGCTCAGCCGCCATGTGTTGGAGTTTACCCCAGTGAACGAGAGGGTCGCCTCGCTGCGCCTTCGGATTGGGGAGAGGGCTCTTGCTGTTGTTTGTGCCTATGGCCCAAATAGCAGTATAGAGTATCCGGCCTTCTTGGAGTCCCTGGGAGAGGTACTGAGGAGTGCTCAGACTGGGGACTCCATTGTGTTACTGGGGGACTTCAATGCTCACGTGGGAGATGACAGTGACACCTGGAGGGGCGTGGTTGGGAGGAACGGCCTCCCCGATCTGAACCCGAGTGGTGTTTTGTTATTGGACTTCTGTGCTAGTCACGGTTTGTCCATAACGAACACCATGTTCGAGCATAGGGGTGTCCATAAGTGCACGTGGCACCAGGACACCTTAGGTCGGAGGTCAATGATAGACTTTGTAGTCGTTTCATCTGATCTCCGGCCCTATGTCTTGGACACTCGGGTGAAGAGAGGGGCTGAGCTGTCAACTGATCACCACCTGGTGGTGAGTTGGATCCGCTGGCGGAGGAGGAAGCTGGACAGACCTGGCAGGCCCAAACGTATGGTGAGGGTCTGCTGGGAACGTCTGGCCGAGCACTCTGTCGGGGAGGTCTTTAACTCCCACCTCCGGGAGAGCTTTTCCCAGCTTCCGAGGGAGGCGGGGGACATTGAGTCTGAGTGGACCATGTTCTCTACCTCCATTGTGGACGCAGCTGTTCAGAGCTGTGGCCGCAAGGTCTCCGGTGCCTGTCGTGGCGGCAATCCCCGAACCCGGTGGTGGACACCAGAAGTAAGGGATGCCGTCAAGCTGAAGAAGGAGTCCTATCGGGCCATGTTAACCTCCAGGACTCCCGAGGCAGCTGACGGGTATCGGCAGGCCAGGCGTGCTGCAGCTCGGGCAGTTGCGGAGGCAAAAACTCGGAACTGGGAGGAGTTCGGGGAGGCCATGGAGAAGGACTATCGGTCGGCCTCGAAGAAATTCTGGCAAACCGTCCGGCGCCTCAGGAGGGGGAAGCAGTACTCTGCCAACACTGTTTACAGTGCGGGTGGGGAGCTGTTGACCTCGACTGGGGACATTGTCGGGCGGTGGAAGGAATACTTTGAGGATCTCCTCAATCCCACCGTCATGTCTTCCACTGAGGAGACTGAGGCTGATGACTCAGAGGTGGACTTGTCCATTACCCAAGCCGAAGTCACTGAGGTGGTTTGCAAGCTCCTCGGTGGCAAGGCACCGGGGGTGGATGAGATCCGCCCTGAGTATCTCAAGTCTCTGGATGTTGTGGGGCTGTCTTGGTTGACACGCCTCTGCAACATCGCGTGGCGGTCAGGGACAGTGCCTCTGGAGTGGCAGACTGGGGTGGTGGTCCCTCTTTTTAAGAAAGGGGACCGGAGAGTGTGCCCCAATTATAGGGGAATCACACTTCTCAGCCTCCCAGGGAAGGTTTACTCCAGGGTACTGGAGAGGAGAATTCGACCAATAGTCGAACCTCGGATCCAGGAGGAACAATGCGGTTTTCGTCCTGGTCGCGGAACACTGGACCAGCTCTATACCCTTCATAGGGTGCTCGAGGGTTCATGGGAGTTTGCCCAACCAGTCCACATGTGCTTTGTGGATCTGGAGAAGGCATTCGACCGTGTCCCCCGTAGTATTCTGTGGGGGGTGCTTCGGGAGTATGGGGTTCGGGGCTCTTTGCTAAGGGCTGTCCGGTCCCTGTACGAACGGAGCAGGAGTCTGGTTCGCATTGCCGGCAGTAAGTCAGACCTGTTCCCAGTGCATGTTGGACTCCGGCAGGGCTGCCCTTTGTCACCGGTTCTGTTCATAATTTTTATGGACAGAATTTCTAGGCGCAGCCAGGGGCCAGAAGGAATCCTGTTTGGGAACCAGAGGATTTCATCTCTGCTTTTTGCGGATGATGTTGTCCTGTTGGCTTCTTCAAACCAGGACCTTCAGCATGCACTGGGGCGGTTTGCAGTCGAGTGTGAAGCGGCTGGGATGAGAATCAGCACCTCCAAGTCCGAGGCCATGGTTCTCGACCGGAAAAGGGTGGCTTGCCCTCTCCAGGTTGGTGGAGAAGTTCTGCCTCAAGTGGAGGAGTTTAAGTATCTCGGGATCTTGTTCACGAGTGAGGGAAGGATGGAGCGTGAGATCGACAGGCGGATCGGTGCAGCCTCCGCAGTGATACGGTCGTTTTACCGGTCCGTTGTGGTGAAGAAGGAGCTGAGCCAAAAGGCGAAGCTCTCAATTTACCGGTCGATCTACGTTCCGACTCTCACCTATGGTCATGAGCTTTGGGTAATGACCGAAAGGACAAGATCGCGGATACAAGCGGCCGAAATGAGTTTCCTTCGCAGGGTGGCTGGGCGCTCCCTTAGAGATAGGGTGAGAAGCACAGTCACTCGGGAGGAGCTCGGAGTAGAGCCGCTGCTGCTCCACATCGAGAGGAATCAGCTGAGGTGGCTCGGGCATCTTTTTCGGATGCCTCCTGGACGCCTCCCTGGGGAGGTGTTCCAGGCATGTCCCCCCGGGAGGAGGCCCCGGGGAAGACCCAGGACACGCTGGAGGGACTATGTCTCTCGGCTGGCCTGGGAACGCCTCGGTGTTCTTCCCGAGGAGCTGGCCGAGGTGTCTGGGGAAAGGGAAGTTTGGGCTTCCCTGCTTAGACTGCTGCCTCCGCGACCCGGTCCCGGATAAAGCGGAAGAAGACGAGACGAGATATTAAACGAATTGTACTGTACGCAGTGTTTGACTTAAACCAAATACTGAGCCAAGGTAATGAAATAAGAAAATGTTGATTAAATAAGACTTAAGATGATTACAATATCATTACACATCACAATATACTTGCGTTCATTTAACATGGGCCGACTTACGACCAGATTGGTTTACAACCGGTCAGTCGTAACCAAACGCAGTCGTAAGTTGACGACTACCTGTATGTGATTTGATTTCAGTAGCTTTCAGTCCACTAAACAAAAATAACTGGGTGGCAGGGACAATTCTTTTTATGACCTACATTTGAAAAATCTGAAAGGCAGTATAGCTTTAATTTTTTTTTTTTTCACAAAAATATTGTGGGGGAAATTGAATTGTGAACCCAGTATCATGAATCGAATCAAATCGTTAACTGGATGAATCATTACATACCTATATATAGTGAATGTCAGGATTTGGTGAAGTTGTAACATTTCTAATCAGTTCAGCTTGGATCAGATACTGGGTGTCGGTGTCTGCATCTTTTAAATCCTCCCCCCCTTTCACTTATGGGGTAACCAAATTTATAAAATAGTACTTCTGATTTTAGAAGGTTAATTTACCCATCCAGCTTATTGTATGCTTGAGGTTATGGTACTTTTTCTTTGCCTGTGGCTATAGTGATTGTGTCCTGCTGTCTGTCAGTCATTAACTTGTTTAAGGAGTGCCTTTACATGGTGTGTTTTTTAGCACCGGTTCAAAGTGAGTCATTAACTCCATTCTGAAAGCAAGATAACAATGGAGTAAATACTGGCCAGACGCGCAGCTTGTGAACAGGCAAGGCAGGCAACTGCTTGGGGCCCCCCCAAGAGTTGGGGCCCGAGGGCTTATTTATTTTGTTTTTTATTGTTCTTTACCATTGTATTTTCACATTTGGAATTTAAAAAACGTTGGTTTCATACATTTTTCGTTGGTGTCAGATTATTTATAACATATTGGTGATGAACACTGATCAGAAGGGCCCCCTGGAAATTTTTGCTCAGGGCCACAACAGACTCTAGAATCGCCTCTGATACTGGCAGTATACCGTATGTATTGTTAGATTTTACAGCAAGCATCTGACTTTTGCCTTTCCTTGCACTCTTATTGCCTTAACATTGACTAATCAGATGGCTCAATGCTGCACAAATACTGGCTCAATGCTGTGTAAGTAACAGCCTGGCACTGACTGTGTGTGTGTGTGTGTGTGTGTGTGTGTGTGTGTGTGTGTGTGTGTGTGTTCCTGTTCAGGTCGATTTCTCTGTTTCCACAGTCATAACCAATGAGATGAGCTACATCTAGTAAGTACTTTGAGTTTTGCCATATGGTTTCCTACCAAAACACATGCAGCTTTCATTACTGTGTTTTTCTTTTTTGTTGTTGTTTGTTTGTTTGTTTGTTTTTATAAATGTGTTAACATTTGTTTTTGTCTTTTAGTGACTTTTGCACCATGCAGGCCATAAAAGTGCACAACATTGTAGTCATCATGCAGTAAGTACAGATTTTTGAAATATACTGACAGAGTGTGACTGTATTAACACACTCCACCTTATGCATGATAATTCCTATAGTAACAGCTCACACGGTTTTGTATGGTGGACATGCTGCCTAAATGGGATAAAATTAATACTGTGAAGTTTTCTGGGAGGAGATGTTTATATAACAGTTATGGAAAGAGTCTGAAAAATTACAAGCTGCATTTTTTTTTCCTCTTCAAGAAAGAGAACGAGAGGGTGGTGAGGGAATTAGGATTGTTTATAGCTGTTATAACAGAAGTTCTAATGTATGTAACAAGTGTATACATGGTATGTTTTTCTTAATTAATGAAAAATTATAGTGGTGGTATAAGAGGAATAAAGCACTTTGGGACGTGCTGTTTAGGGAAATCAGTCATCCTGGTGTCCGGCTGCATCGCAGCACTTTGTCATTGGTGACTTTTCTAACTGCAAACTCTGTTTTATTATTATTATTATAATTATTATTATTATTGTTAGTATCACTCATTTACACTAGTTGTAAGTTTAAGTATTAAAGTGTATGTAATGCCTCTAAACCCCACTTTTTTCCCCTTGTACAAAGCAACAATCATGTTAATTGACCATGTGTTTTCGAACCATAGCTGATCCAAAAGGCCATAAATTAATGGAAAATCAATAAGATCAGCCGATTTTCACGGAATCTGCCGAGACTGAACCGGTAGCTCCTGAAGGGGTGCGTGACCTCACACGTGTAACAATTTGGGTATCAATTTCGTTCATGCTTGCAGCCGTGGTTAGACCAGTCTCTAATATAGAATCACGTTTTGGAGAGAATTCTGATAGTGATTGGGATTCTTATATGTCGGATGAAGGGGCAGATGATTATCAAGGATATTCTGGAGTAAATGGTTATCTTTTCGAGCCCCCAAGATGAGAAACTGCCACTTCACTCAGTTCACAACAGCCTTCCTCTGTAGCGTGAGAGATGGACAGGGATGCGCAGAACGCAGTGATTACCTTTCATCATGTTTTCCTGAACAAAACTAAAAACAAATCGAGTTTCAATATTGCAATCTGAGAGCATTTAACACGTTTCAGTTAATAATTAATGATTGTGTGCGCGCATTTTTCTTCCTGTTAAAGTGCATCAGATATGATCAGATCGGATATTGCGAGCATGTAAATGTTGCTCATAATCCTGCATCTGGTGCACTGCGTGTGTGCGTGTGATAATGGGGGAATTGACGAACTGTCCCAATGTCAGATCAAATGCCATTTATTAAATAAATGGGTTTCTTTTTTGCTCCATTAATTCCCATGTGGTCGTTCTGGTGGTGATGAACGCTTGATGAATCAGATTTATTATTAGTAGGCGACACGAAATCTGCCCACTTCGTTTGCACAAACCTCACCCACTGTCGCTTTAGATTAGTGTCATTTCTCGGAAATTCGTGAACCGAATGTCCTGTTGTATATGGATTTGATTCGAACATCTAAACACAACGCAGCACTTTCATATTGTTATTTTTGTAAAATTCCAACAACAATGTCCAATTTCAGTGAGTAAACAAGCACGGAGTCGGATGAACCGAAATGACCCATATAGCCAAGGTTCCACGTGTGACTTCATGCGAGATTATCCCTGAGGCAAGTCTGCCTTTTTCTGGGCTCTGGAAGTCGTGATTTATCAATAGTTTTGTGCTTGATAATAAAATAACAAATAATTATTTTTTTCTCCGGCTTTATTAATTCATTTTGGCTGTTGCTAATGGTATTCATTTTAAAGCATTACAATAAGACATTACATACACTTTAAAATATCTTATGCGATATTGATTCACGGAAGCCTTTAATATAAAATAAGCAGCATTTATAAGCAATATTTAAATAAATACTTTTTTGTGTTCTATTCTTATCAAACTTTTAATGGTTCCAGATAAGTTTTATTGGCATGTTTGATAAATGGTGTCAGGAAAAACAATTTGATCAGATAAATGCAGGCCCGAGATTAATCATGATGGATCACAGGGTCACTATGCTTTAAAGTGCATATCACGGGTAAATTCAGGAGCAAGATCAATGCAATTCTCCTATTTTATATTAAGCTTTGGTCAAATATCTGTAACATTCTGCATTCTCTGCAATTTTTTTTACCTTGCTCAATACCAGAAAAATTCAGTTGAAATCAAGCCATTTGAGGCGAATTGGTCCGCCTCTGAAAAAACTTGGCATTTGGGTTTTCCCGGCAAACATTGATTTTCGTGACGTCACGTGCGGGACGCCTCCGTCTGAATCCTACGTCAGCGCTGGTTTGTTTGAGAAAACGACCTGGTGGTTTTCTGCAAATTTCTTCAACGTTATCGCGTAATTATTAAAATGGTTAACAGATGTATCGTAGGAGGGTGTAGCAACACCAATCTTGATGGGATTAGCACTCATCGCTTTCCAAAAGACCGGACAATGAGAGAGAAATGGGAGCGCTTGGTCTACACAGGCTGTGCACTGAAACCGTGCAAAGCTCGCGCAGCCTGCTGGCGCTTCCGCAGGTGACGTCACGAATCTGGCTCCAGACTCCCTTGGGATTTTTCCAAACGCGTTTTATTTTATTTTTTTCTGCTGTAGACAGATGGCCTTGTGCAAAATTACCCTTCTGGATGAGTGTATAAAGGGATGTTCTTTCATATAAAAAAAAAACCCGAAATTGGTCCAGAATATCCACTTTAATATATTATGAGTCATTACAAGTCATAACATGATCAGAGTACGCAGCAAGATAGTCACGGTTTTGATTATATGTCGTCAAAAACACTCATACCTTGGTCCAGTTTTCCAAATTCCTCATAAAGGCCGTAAAGATCAGTGTTCAGGTAGAGTGTGTTTAATGTGAAGCTCGTTCTAGTATATCATGTTAACCTTTGTGCTGCAATGCTTTTTGGAAACTCAGCCTTGTACTTCAGTTTATTTCATACCTTCACCTTCTGATGTGGTCTGTGTTCCTCAGGATGACCATCACCACTATTGTCTTTGGCCACGCTGAGCAGGTCTATCAGGAGAGTTACCTGTACGTGGACTGCGGCTCAAACACCACCAGTCACAACGGACGC
The DNA here is from genome assembly GCF_027579695.1 of Neoarius graeffei. NCBI lineage: Eukaryota > Metazoa > Chordata > Actinopteri > Siluriformes > Ariidae > Neoarius > Neoarius graeffei. Next base: position 42,846,172 of record NC_083585.1, on the reverse strand, counting down.
GTGACCGTGATACAGTGACACTTTACACCTTGAAACTAAGCTGCAGCGTGCACTGTGTCCACACTGGTGGATATCAGAGAGTCTCACTGATAAGTTCGAAGTGCTGTACAGGGTCATTTCAGAAAGATGGCAAAGCTTCAGCGAGAATGTTCTCCGAGTCATTCGTCGATGATTTTTGTAGATAGATGTACTTTAGAAGAAGTTTCTTTGACACATGACTGCAGTGCTTTGCAGGTCCACTGGGGGTCTTACATCTTTGAATACCTCAGTTTGTCCAGGAAGAGCTTGTCATGTAAAAAGAACCACAAATTAGTGTCACTCACTGTTTCTTGACTGCAATCACATAAAGTTAGTTTCTGTAGGTTATATGAACCACTAACCTTTTTTTCCCGTTCACGGTTTATAATTTTTACAGAGCAGTAAGAATGGAGGGGAATTATTTGCTTCATAGATGTCCATGTCTAGACAGTGAATTTTTTTGAATCTAAGCTGCCTTTTTTTTTTAATCTATGTTTTACAAGTATTTATTGGATGGAAAAATAGGAAATAAAAAAAAAAAATCTGTGTCATCTGTGCTATGGGGGCAGGGGCTATTCGATACAACAACCAGATGTAAAATGATATAAAAAATTTTGAGCTAAATATTTTTACTGGAAATGTGCAACATGCCGAATTATGTGAAGGTGAGATATTTTGATTTTAATTTTATGATCAGTAAGGCTAATATATATAAATTCCCCCCCCCCACACACACACACACACTGTAAAAGAAATCAAAGAAAAAAAAACACTGTACAGCTTGACATATCAGACTAAAATATTCTTATTTCAACCAACAGTTTTTTGAGTTGTCTTTTTTTTCTGTTTTAATTGATGTAAAATTAAAAGAATGCCTTACTGAAGATTTTTTGTAACCATGCTCGGATTATTTGGCTATTTGTTTTCTATTCAGTTTGCCAATTACAGAATAATATTTTGAAAAATAATTACATTTGATTTATAGTTTGATGATATTAATAATTATTTAAAGCAGTTTATTTTTCCTGCTTTTTGCTTTTGTTGTGGTTAATCACCATGGATACAACATTACCGGATAAACTCGTAAATATTAATAGGCAGTGCACAGAAATGAAAGAAAGAAAGCACAACTTTCTTCATCACACACTTGTGAAATTCCTCTCTGCATTTAACCCATCTGAAGCGGTGAACACGCACACATACCCAGAGCAGTGGGCAGCCATGCTAACAGCGCCTGGGGAGCAGTTGGGAGTTAGGTGCCTCGCTCAAGGGCACCTCAGCCCAAGGCCGTCCCATATTAACCTAACCGCATGTCTTTGAACTGTGGAGGAAACCCAAGCGGACACGGGGAGAACATGCAAACTCCACACAGAAAGGTCCTCGACGGCCGCTGGGCTCGAACCCAGAACCTTCTTGCTGTGAAGTGACTGTGCTAACCACTTACACCACCATGCAGAAGTTAGATGTGACTAAGACAACATTGTAGGAGTAAACTGTACAGAAAAAAGTCCAAATCGGAAACATTGTATTGCTAGGTGTGTTCACAGAAATCGGGTTTGGTCTGGTGCTAGTGTGCAACATAAAAATGCAGTGCAACAAACAAACAGGGTAACAACATCAGACTACAGGAGCCACAAATTATACAGTGGATAAGACATCAGACAGGAGACAACAGACATTGCAAGTCTGAGGTAGTTGTGTGGAAAAGAAGTATAGTGGGAGTCTTTATATTTGAATATGTTGCAGTTTTATGTAACGTACTACATTTGGGATGATTTGTGATCTATTCGAGATAATGTATGTTATGTTCTAGACAGTAGTGAGCTTTGTGTGCATCTCTCATCCTCTCATTTCCACCTGCCCCATCCACCTCTTAATGAATGAATGTTCTTGGCTGTAATTGAATCGAAAGATTTGGGTAGAAAAGCGCTAGTCTCTGTTAGTCCACTAGGGGGCAGAACATGGCAAAAAAAGCGACTGACAAACTGTACTATCCGTCCATCCATCTCATTATCTCTAGCCGCTTTATCCTGTTCTACAGGGTCGCAGGCAAGCTGGAGCCTATCCCAGCTGACTACGGGCGAAAGGCGGGGTACACCCTGGACAAGTCGCCAGGTCATCACAGGGCTGACACATAGACACAGATAACCATTCACACTCACATTCACACCTACGGTCAATTTAGAGTCACCAGTTAACCTAACCTGCATGTCTTTGGACTGTGGGGGAAACCGGAGCACCCGGAGGAAACCCACGTGGACACGGGGAGAACATGCAAACTCCGCACAGAAAGGCCCTCGCCAGCCACGGGGTTCGAACCCGGACCTTCTTGCTGTGAGGCGACAGTGCTAACCACTACACCACCGTGCCGCCCAAGTTATGGGACATTTTATGTAAATTGATGGCAAAATCACACTTAAATCTATTTCAGTGGTAAAGTTTATATATTCTCCAGGCTTTGGCTGATTTTTTTTTTAAAATGAATATTAATGTTCATAGGAAGTGTACAGACCAGAAATGTGAATGTCTGTCTGTAGCAAGACCATTTTGCAGAGGTAAATCATATGGGAAAGATCTACAGTAATTGTTATAGTACACTATTTACATGCAAACTTTTTCTATATTTATAACATTATTAGTAATAATTGTAATTTTTAACAGTTGTTGATTTGGTGAGGTCCTTATGGGATTTATACAGCTTATATGCACTGATCCACCATTGTATTAATACTACTGATAGGTGAAGTGTGAGTAACATTGATTATATAGTGGTCAGTTGTGCTGCAGCACCCAACCTTTCTCAAGGGCACTGTTCCTGCTGGTCCAGAGAATTGGACCAGCAACCCTTTGGTCCCAAAGCTGCTTCTTGACTCTTTAGGCTATAGCTTCCCCAATTCCTCATTATCTTGTTACAGTGGCACCTGTCAGTGGGTGGGATAGATTTGACAGCAAATGAACAGTCAGTTGTTGAGGGTGATGGGGAAAAAATGGGCAAGTGTAAGGATCTGAGTGACTTTGATTAGGGTTAGGGGCCAAATTGACAGGTCTTGTGGGGTGTTTCTGGTTTGCAGTGGTTAGTACATACAGTGGTGCTTGAAAGTTTGTGAACCCTTTAGAATTTTCTACATTTCTGCATAAATATGACCTAAAACAACAACAGATTTTCACACAAGTCCTAAAAGTAAAGAGAACCCAGTTAAACAAATGAGGTAAAAATATTATACTTGGTCATTTATTTATTGAGGAAAATGATCCAATATTACATATCTGTGAGTAGCAAAAGTATGTGAACCTTTGTTTTCAGTATCTGGTGTGACCCCCTTGTGCAGCAATAACTGCAACTAAACATGTCCGGTAACTGTTGATCAGTCCTGCACACCGGCTTGGAGGAATTTTAGCCCATTCCTCCGTACAGAACAGCTTCAACTCTGGGATGTTGGTGGGTTTCCTCACATGAACTGCTCGCTTCAGGTCCTTCCACAATATTTTGATTGGATTAAGGTCAGGACTTTGACTTGGCCATTCCAAAACATTCACTTTATTATTCTTTAACCATTCTTTGGTAGAATGACTTGTGTGCTTAGGGTCATTGTCTTGCTGCATGACCCACCTTCTCTTGAGATTCAGTTCATGGACAGATGTCCTGACATTTTCCTTTAGAATTCACTGGTACAATTCAGAATCCATTGTTCCATCAATGATGGCAAGCCGTCCTGGCCCAGATGCAGCAAAACAGGCCCAAACCATGATACTACCCCCACCATGTTTCACAGATGGGATAAGGTTCTTATGCTGGAATGCAGTGTTTTCCTTTCTCCAAACATAACGCTTCTCATTCAAGCCAAAGTTCTATTTTCGTCTCATCCGTCCACAAAACATTTTTCCAATAGCCTTCTGGCTTGTCCACATGATCTTTAGCAAACTGCAGACAAGCAGCAATGTTGTTTTTGGAGAGCAGTGGCTTTCTCCTTACAACCCTGCCATGCACACCATTGTTGTTCAGTGTTCTCCTGATGGTGGACTCATGAACATTAACATTAGCCAATGTGAGAGAGGCCTTCAGTTGCTTAGAAGTTACCCTGGGGTCCTTTGTGACCTCGCCGACTATTACACGCCTTGCTCTTGGAGTGATCTTTGTTGGTCGACCACTCCTGGGGAGGGTAACAATGGTCTTGAATTTCCTCCATTTGTACACAATCTGTCTGACTGTGGTTTAGTAGAGTCCAAACTCTTTAGAGATGGTTTTGTAACCTTTTCCAGCCTGATGAGCATCAACAACGCTTTTTGTGAGGTCCTCAGAAATCTCCTTTGTTCATGCCATGATACACTTCCACAAACATGTGTTGTGAAGATCAGACTTTGATAGAGCCCTGTTCTTTAAATTAAACAGGGTGCCCACTCACACCTGATTGTCATCCCACTGATTGAAAACACCTGACTCTAATTTCACCTTCAAATGAACTGCTAATCCTAGAGGTTCACATACTTTTGCCACTGACAGATATGTAATATTGGATCATTTTCCTCAATAAATAAATCTCATCTCATCTCATTATCTCTAGCCGCTTTATCCTTCTACAGGGTCGCAGGCAAGCTGGAGCCTATCCCAGCTGACTATGGGTGAAAGGTGGGGTACACCCTGGACAAGTCGCCAGTTCATCACAGGGCTGACACATAGACACAGACAACCATTCACACTCACATTCACACCTACGGTCAATTTAGAGTCACCAGTTAACCTAACCTGCATGTCTTTGGACTGTGGGGGAAACCGGAGCACCCGGAGGAAACCCACGCGGACACGGGGAGAACATGCAAACTCCACACAGAAAGGCCCTCACCGGCCCCGGGGCTCGAACCCAGGACCTTCTTGCTGTGAGGCGACAGCGCTAACCACTACACCACCGTGCCGCCCCCAATAAATAAATGACCAAGTATAATATTTTTGTCTCATTTGTTTAAATGGGTTCTCTTTATCTACTTTTAGGACTTGTGTGAAATCTGATGTTGTTTTAGGTCATATTTATGCAGAAATATAGAAAATCCTAAAGGGTTCACAAACTTTCAAGCACCACTGTACTACAAGTGGTCCAAGCAACAGGACAGCGACAGGATCATGGGTACTCATTGATGTCTGATGATCATTGCCTAAATGTTTGATCTCAATAATTATCAAAAACATGTTGAGTTTTTATCAACTACATGGCCACCATTTGCTCATCAATTCTTGAATGGCTGAGCTTAATTCACTCAATAAGCTATAACACGTGATATTTTAGATAGATTTACATGAAAGTGAAGGTTTTATTTAGGGCTAAATGCAGGGGCGCAGATAGGATTTTTGAACTGGGGGGGACTGAGCTGTCAGCAAATGATTCCATTTTGTGTATGCATGTATGGGTGCGTGTGTATATATATATATATATATATATATATATATATATATATATATATATATATACTACCGTTCAAAAGTTTGGGGTCACTTTGAAATGTCCTTATTTTTGAAAGAAAAGCACTGTTCTTTTCAATGAAGATCACTTTAAACTAATCAGAAATCCACTCTATACATTGCTAATGTGGTAAATGACTATTCTAGCTGCAAATGTGTGGTTTTTGGTGCAATATCTCCATAGGTGTATAGAGGCCCATTTCCAGCAACTCTCACTCCAGTGTTCTAATGGTACAATGTGTTTGCTCATTGCCTCAGAAGGCTAATGGATGATTAGAAAACCCTTGTACAATCATGTTAGCACAGCTGAAAACAGTTGAGCTCTTTAGAGAAGCTATAAAACTGACCTTCCTTTGAGCAGATTGAGTTTCTGGAGCATCACATTTGTGGGCTCGATTAAATGCTCAAAATGGCCAGAAAAATGTCTTGACCAGTGATGGGAATAACGGCGTTAGAATAAACGGCGTTACTAACGGCGTTACTTTTTTTAGTAACGAGTAATCTAACTAATTACTTTTTACATCGTTATAACGCCGTTCCCGTTACTTACAATAAAATACTATGCGTTACTTTATTAAAGCTGTTCTCATCTGGCACGCTGCTCGTTCAGCCTTTCTTTACTCTGCTTTAGTGTGGGGCGGGGAGACACGAGACAACGGCACAGTAAGCCAATCAGAGTAGATTTGGACAACATATGTAGGTAGGCCACGCCTACTGCACTACTGCGCACGCTTTCAATCGGAAGACCCAGCGATGGCGAGCGGTCAGCCCAGCACTGCGCTTTCACACTGGAAATACAGCCATTACTTTTCATTACTTGAAATAAAAGGCAAGAGTGTTTACGTGCAATGCACATTATGTCGAGGAACAAAGCGTTTGTCCTCGTCAGTGGCCAGTAATTAGTAACATAATTTTAATAACTGCAAAAATATATTACATTTGATAGATGTCTTCTCACATTGTCCCACAAAAATATTAATATAGTGTAGATAATGTTACTAACTGGTTCTGTTAAGTGTCCATTTCAGTCATTAAACACATTTAACATTCACTTTTATTATGATTACACTAATTGAATTTGATTTTTTTTTTTTTTGGGGGGGGGGAACAAAATGTAACGGAATAATTACTTTCCCTGGTAATTAGTTACTTTTATAACAAAGTAACTCCGTTACTAACTCAGTTACTTTTTGGGAAAAGTAACTAGTAACTATAACTAATTACTTTTTGAAAGTAACGTGCCCAACACTGGTCTTGACTATATTTTCTATTCATTTTACAACTTATGGTGGTAAATAAAAGTGTGACTTTTCATGGAAAACACAAAATTGTCTGGGTGACCCCAAACTTTTGAACGGTAGTGTGTATACATGTTATTTCACCTCCCTCACTGCCATCACCAGGAACTACCTGCAGGCCAGGACAATGATAACATTTTAACATAGCCTATGGAAATCCAAAGTTTACACATTATCATCACGCACAGAAATTGCAAAACTAGTTTTAAAACCGCTAAGTTCCAACTGTTAACCATAGCGAGAGGCTGGGCTACGTGTGTGTGTGTGTAAAGTGTAAACCAGTGCATCCTGACTTTCTAACTATGCCTGTGTGTTGCGTGAGCGGCAGTCAGTCAACAACTCTTCGCAAAGTTTCCTTATGAAACAATATGCTCGCTGAAATTATGTCAGGGAACGCCAGATTAAACATTAAAACTGCCTTCTGAGCACTGTATCTACAGGCTACCACCGAAAGAAGGAGGCTACCAGAAAGGCATCTCTACTCCGTACAATTTTACTTTCACTACGACATTACTTTGAACAGACTATCAAAACATTGCAAGGTGATATGATAAAGTAAGGCACAGTTTACTTACAGTCGTTTTTTTTTTTTTTAAAAACGATGCAATCGTTTTCTGCCTCTTGGCACCCTTCATCATGCCGTGTTGGGGTCCTGAACTAGGAGGCGCTGTCCCCGATATGCCTGTCAAACTTGTAACCATAGCAACCAAGCTCGAGCTCGCAACCTGTGCAGTCTGCGCAGTTGCAACTATGTCTGTACTGCTGCTGTGCACCTCAATAAACTTAAACTTGCTCTTTTGATTTTTACCTGAGGTTTGCCTTATGCAAAGAAAGACAGTATAGACGTTTTTTCCTCCCTATAAGTGGGGGGGACCGAACGAGGTGAATTTAAATCCGGGTGGGACGAATCCCCTCCGTCCCCCCCTCTATCTGCGCCCGTGGCTAAATGCTGAGACCATATGTCAGGCTGAGGCATGCTCATTTATGAAGTGTGGGGTTAAAGTCACATAACTGTTTCTTAGATACTGTAGGTCCAATCAAGACCATCAAATAAAAACTGGTGTTTTAGTCCTTTTTTTTTTTTTTTGACTAGTCTATTGAAACTGTGGACACACACAAGCCAGGATGTATTTTTAAAATTAAAAACAGTGGAGGGACATCCTGTAATGTCCAATTCATGCCTAATCAAATGCTTTTTAAAACATGCGCATACGGCACATAGCCACTAGATGGCAGCATTTCTCCCATTTGAGGCCCTTAAGCTTTTCATTTTTCTGTGAGAGAATATACTGTATACATATACTTAAATAAATAACAAATGCACGTTTTTTTCTGAGTTCCTTAATAATTCTGGAATTGGTGTAACATGTCTGTGTTAGTGGACTATCTAAAGTAGGCTGGTGGTATATTTAAAAGTATTTACACCCCTAAACATAGTGAGGAAGAGGTTTCCTGAGGGAAGAGCTATGGCATCTGTTAATGGCATTAGAGAAATCTCTTGCTTTCTTCTTCACTTTTGAAAGAGTTGCCTGTTTTGGTTCCTGCAAGAACACCTGAAAAAACAACCATTCGCCAAAAGCCCAAGAAAAAAAAAGTTCTTTATTAAGGAGCCTTTCTACATACTTGGACACACAACTTGTGTCCATCTGCAAGTTTGGCTGAAATATATCAGGATTAAAAGTATTTCATGTAAAATCTACAATGTAAAAACATTAATAAAATCTGATGAGGCTGATGATTGTCTTGCACGACTATGGAATAATAACTACGTCATGGAAGAATTTCCCAAGATAATTTCAGTAAAGGGATCATTTATTTAAAAAAAAAAATGAGTAGCATCAGAGAGATTTTATGTAAGAGTCACTTTCTCTGACAGCGAAAGAAATGCATCAACTCTGGTCTGAAAACATCGAGTTGTACTGGTCTTGAGGAGGGGGATCATTTGGTGCACATCTGGAAAAACCATTTCCTTACATCTGGGAATGTGATATTCTACAAATAAACTATGAAGGTTTCATGAGAGACTGTAACCATGCTTGTGGACTAAAGCTTGTAGAGATAGTACCATACTTTTATTATTCTATATATGAGTGGGGCATTTAATTATGGTTTTACACACAGACCATTGCTACAATTTGATATACTTGAAATAAAAGCTCCTAAGAAGCTCCATCACTGTCTAAACTCAAAACTAAAAGAGTCAGGTTCACTTGGGAGATTTATCAAATGCCATGTAGACCTTTGTAATATACATCTATCACACTCTCCACTCCTTTTTCATTGTGGTGGTTATCCTATTCCTTCCTTGTCATGGATCAGTGTCATTCCTCCTCTGTCCTGAAGGTGTGCTGTAGAACAGGGTGGCATATCCAGGGAGCTGGACCCCATTCCTGAACCCTCACTCTTCCCTGTTCCTTGTGTGTGAGAGTTTGTGGATACAAGAATGGCCGTGTTTAATCAGTCATCCTCACTGCTCTGGACTTACCTCTGTATGGCCATGTTGGGTCTTCTGGCTGGTGGGTGTCTGGGAGGATCTGACTCACCCCGTGGCGTCTCCTTGCCTTTTGTGTTTGATCTGAATGCAGTGTGTGATCCACCATGCAGACATGCTGGGATTTGTATCCGAAACAGCACCTGCTTGTGCTCACGGGGCTACGAAGGAGAGACCTGCCAGTATGGTGATGTTTCCACATTTTACTCATTTAACAAGTGTGGGAGGCTGTGAGGAGTGTGTGACTGTGTTTATAGATGTACACTTGTATACAGTTTCCATTTTGGTTATTTAATACATTAACCAGAACATTTTAATGTAATTTTCTGCATATTGGAACAGTTGTGTCATTTATAAACTGAAGATGTTTAATGTAACATCATGATTGTTGATTTCAGCTACCTGTGAGCCAAAGTGTAAAAATGGTGGTGAATGTCTCCGACCTGGAAAGTGCAGATGTCCTCCAGGACTTGGTGGAAAATATTGTGAAAAAGGTATTTTGAATGTTTCTATACCAAACTCTCACTGTTGTGATTTTTAACCTCTGAGAGAATGAAATGTGTGAGGGTACAGATTTCATAATTACAAAAGAAAAGGAGCAGAAAAAAATAAGGACATATGACAGATAGATATGTAGAAAAAATGAAAGATGAATGGATAGCAAACCTTGGAGTGTCTGTCTTTAACAGTGGCATGTGACGGTGGCTGCTGGAATGGTGGAGAATGCATTGTAGTGAACGGACAGGCCAAGTGCATTTGTCCCTCCAGCTGGATTGGATCCAAATGTCAAGAAGGTTTGTTGATTTTTCTTTAGTAATATTTCAAAATAATAATAAAAAAAAATTCCAAGAAATAATGCCATGGGTTAAGTTTGGATTTAGGAAATGAAGGAGGCCTGTTTCATTCATGAGGAATGTGCCATTCAGTTTATATCTTATAATGAAAAAGTTCTCAAAACTTCTATCATGGAAATTTGATTAAACACATTTTTGGTGTGTCTGGTTTTCAGGATATAATTTAACAAGCAACATTTTCAGATCTTTTCGGTAATCCTTGTTGAGCAGTTTCAGCAGCAAATTGATATGAAACAAAACAGTAAAGCTTTTAAACTTTAATGATGAACTGAATAATTGTACAGTTGGGGCCCAATGAGGATGGCAAAGTTTTCTAAAAGAAACTGTAAATGAGAAATCTAATATGAGAACATGTCCATGTGTGTGTTTCATGACCGAATGCCATTTTGAGTGTGTGTGCTGGTTCTGTTTCGACAGCAATTTGTCCTCAGGGTTGCCAGAATGGAGGCAGCTGTGTGGCTCCAGGAATCTGCAGCTGTCCAGAGGGATGGCTGGGGGGAGCCTGTCACATCGGTGAGCCAAATTTAAACATTGTAAAACAATACTGAAGACATAAAGGCTATGAAATAACATGTACGGAATTATGTGGTTAAAAAAAAGTGTTAAAAACCAAAACATGCTTCATATTTTAGATTCTTCAAAGTAGCAAGCGTTTACCTTGATGACGCTTTGCACACTACTGGCGTTATCTTAACCAGCTTCATGAGGTCGTCACCTGGAATGCTTTTCAATTAATGGGTGCCTCGTCAAAAGTTAATTAGTGCAATTTCTTGCCTTCTTAATGACTTTGAGATCAAACAGTAAATAATAATAATAATAATAATAATACCAAAGAACCACTCAACTAAGTAAAGAGAAACAACAGTCCATCATTACTTTAAGACATAAAGTGTCTTTTAATTAATACAAATAATGAAAAACTATTTAATTCGGTGTGTCCAAACTTTTGGCTGATACCGTATATTTATGTGTTTTCTTTTTGAACATTGTTGTGGAAAAATGACAAACACCAGTCTCGTCCTTTTGCAAGAGAAAGAAGGTTTATTGCAGAAACGGACAAGTGATGAGGGTTCGTCACACCCCTCACACCGTCCCTTTGTTCTCAAATCTATATATACTCTTTACTAGATAAAAAGGAGACATTGCATCTTTTGCATTACATCATTGCAATTACATGCCCTGATCACGCGCCGGGAGCATGATCAGGTCTAAAGCTGATTGGATCTTGTCTAATCGCTGGCTCGTACACACATCTGCTACGTACACTACCGTTCAAAAGTTTGGGGTCACCCAGACAATTTTGTGTTTTCCATGAAAAGTCACACTTTTATTTACCACCATAAGTTGTAAAATGAATAGAAAATATAGTCAAGACATTTTTCTGGCCATTTTGAGCATTTAATCGACCCCACAAATGTGATGCTCCAGAAACTCAATCTGCTCAAAGGAAGGTCAGTTTTATAGCTTCTCTAAAGAGCTCAACTGTTTTCAGCTGTGCTAACATGATTGTACAAGGGTTTTCTAATCATCCATTAGCCTTCTGAGGCAATGAGCAAACACATTGTACCATTAGAACACTGGAGTGAGAGTTGCTGGAAATGGGCCTCTATACACCTATGGAGATATTGCACCAAAAAACAGACATTTGCAGCTAGAATAGTAATTTACCACATTAGCAATGTATAGAGTGGATTTCTGATTAGTTTAAAGTGATCTTCATTGAAAAGAACAGTGCTTTTCTTTCAAAAATAAGGACATTTCAAAGTGACCCCAAACTTTTGAACGGTAGTGTACGTCTGCTACACACGTAATGAGCATAAGATAAACATGTTTCGATGCAAAACGTTCTGAGCCGTTAGTCCTTGAAGAGATGACAAGGAAAATTACAAACCAGTATGACACTAAAATTTACTCTGCAACACTGTTTTGTTTACCACATAATTCCATACATGTTCCAGATGTTATTTCATAGTTCTGATGTCTTCAGTATTGTTCTATAATGTTCAAAATATGTATATAGTTGCTCTGAAAACATAGAATAAAATATTTCAACATACCATAGTTATATAGGTGACTCTATTGAATAATATTGCTGGACTGTACTATTATTAACAGCAGCGTAAATATAAGTCAGACTGTGAGCTTTCCTGCTTTCTTTAGCCTTTAAAAATTGTAATGCTGATCTCAGGCAAGTTCCAGATGAAGCAATGTGTTTGCCATTATGAATATTATTTCTTTCCGCAGCTGTGTGTAAGAAGCCGTGTCTGAACGGTGGGAAGTGTGTGTCTCCAAACAAATGTCGCTGTCGCACTCTGTTCTCCGGCCCTCAGTGCGAGGACAGAAAAAAGCTCTTCTGATCTCAGCACTTACGCTCCTTCAGAGCTGGAGACTTGGCCAACATGGTGCTATTCATTTAAGTTTGTTCACTTACTTGTACCTTTTACACTTGTAAACAAATTTCTTACATTATATATACGCTGTGTGATTGTATAATATTAAATAAATTAAAACACAAGTTTGTGTGTGTGTGTGGGGTTGATTACTTGGGGATGTTTTCAGATATTATAATGAACATTCAATTCAATGGTACTGTATATGAGCTCTGCTATTACTAAGTGTTCATCTTTTGTCAGAATTTATACACACTGCCACGCCCTAAATACGTTTGTTTATGTCTCCTTTCAGTATAATGAAAAATAAATTTAAATATTCATCTCTCATAGAAAACTTGATTGTGCTCGTGTAAATTATAATTAATTTCTTTAAATCCAATCTATTATTAGAAGTCAAGTTTATTTGTATAGCGCTTTTAACAACAGACATTGTCGCAAAGCAGCTTTACAGAAAATTATAGACTTTAAACATGAGCTAATTTGATCCCTAATCTATCCCCAATGAGCAAGCCTGCGGCAACGGTGGCAAGGAAAAACTCCCTCAGACGACATGAGGAAGAAACCTCGAGAGGAACCAGACTCAAAGGGGAACCCATCCTCATCTGGGTGATAACAGACAGAAAACAGAAGTCTGATTATATTGCTGCTTTAATTTAATTCAGTACAGATTCATTAATAAGAAATAAGTTATCACAAGGGGCGGCACGGTGGTGTAGTGGTTAGCGCTGTCACCTCACAGCAAGAAGGTCCGGGTTCGAGCCCCGTGGCCGGCGAGGGCCTTTCTGTGTGGAGTTTGCATGTTCTCCCCGTGTCCGCGTGGGTTTCCTCCGGGTGCTCCGGTTTCCCCCACAGTCCAAAGACATGCAGGTTAGGTTAACTGGTGACTCTAAATTGACCGTAGGTGTGAATGGTTGTCTGTGTCTATGTGTCAGCCCTGTGATGACCTGGCGACTTGTCCAGGGTGTACCCCACCTTTCGCCCGTAGTCAGCTGGGATAGGCTCCAGCTTGCCTGCGACCCTGTAGAAGGATAAAGCGGCTAGAGATAATGAGATGAGATGAGAAGTTATCACAATTTGATGTTATAAATCTGCCAGTCAGGCGGTTTTGATCATCCCATATTAACATTTGACACTTTGTTTAAATCTCAAGGTTTATTTTAAATCCTTTAAAATTAACGTGTGCTTTTAGTAAATGAGAAATGTAAGTTTAAAAAAGTCTTGATCTAACTGAAAAAGGTCCAGATCTCAGTCACTTTAATTAGGCACTTGTGGCACCTATTTTTTTTAGAACCAATGCTAGTACAAATTAATTAGTTATTTATCTGCATCTTTAACTGGTTCATCCTCCAAGTGCTTCTGCCTTTAATAAAGCCTCATTTAGAGAGATTAAGATCTGAGACTGGACAGTTGATACAAAGCTATCATGTAAAGGCCACGGGCGATTGCTCTAAGACAACGAGGGAGGCTCAGCCTCCTCTAAAAATGACGAACATCATGTAGGATGAATTACGCTAGGCTTATGTTATAGCCGAACTTATAACATTGCTATTTCAGATCCAGAATCATAGAAATATATGTGCTCAACCCAACTACAGTGCGAAATCATTCCGTTATAACTTAAATGTGTGCATGAGTTTTTCCCCCTCGTGACAGCGCGATGCAGCCCAGCCTCAGTGGACTTCAATGGCATTTGGGAGCTATGCGCTTTTCAATCTCAAAATGCAAGACGGTTATTGGACAAATACTGCGAAAACGCCCGCCCACGGACTCCCAGCCTCAGTGGACTTCAATGGCATTTGGGAGCTATGTGCTTTTCAATCTCAAAATGCAAGACGGTTATTGGACAAATACTGCGAAAACGCCCGCCTACAGACTCCGAGCCTCACATGAGCGGGACATGGCAAAGCTTTCCGCGAGGAGACTGGTGATTGGTGAAAGCGGCCGGATATTTTCTTTGATTGACAGCTCGTTTCAACTATAGACAGGCAGCGGTGAATTTCAGTTCAGTCCCATGCGGATTCGCAAGTGCTGTGGTGTACTGTAAGAGATCAGCTTACATTTCGATTTCATTCATTACATACGGTTTCTACCAGCTTTTTTAGTTTGTATATATTTTCATTGTAAATAAAGTGTAATATAGTGTTAAGTTTGCTATCTTAGTTCCAGAAATTTCGTTTATTTGAGTGACTGAACTTGAACTTGAGGGGGCTAGTCAGCTAGCAAGAAAGCTGCGCAGGGATGCCAAGCATTGCGGATTTAATTTTGGCGAAGCCATTTGCCAGTCTTCCTTTCGAGGAAAAAATTAAAATTAAAGAGCAGGGTAGACCAACGCCTCAAATTGACTTGGTGAAAAAGGTAGGGAATAATACTCGCTCCTTTCAGTTCTCCTGGTACGAGAAAGTGAATTGGCTAACAGCAAGTGACCCACATCAACAACAGTAAATAGGCTACTTTAGTAATATGTCATGGATGGACCAAAAATATAGAATCTATTTAAAATGTTTATGCTGAGTATATTATATTGGAATATATATTTTCTGGATATGAATTAAACACAGCTACAATTTGGAAAACATTTTTAAACAAAAACACAGCCGAGAACATTTCACACTACAGACCTGGATTAAAAGTGAAGGGTTATCAGAATTATCAATAAAACATTTCTCAGTCAAAATAAGTAAAATATAGGGAAAGTGTCATTGAATGAAATGTGTGGCACCCAGCTCTGTTTGGCTCCCTAAGGTCAGTGCTTGTGCCTATTCCAGAACACTCTGCTGTTACTGCTGAGGTTCCTGACAAAGAGCTGCTTTCAGTAATGATCAATTTTTAAACAACATGCCACAATTTTAAAATATAAAATGTTAAAATATACCCCTCCCCCCCAACACCACCATCATGTATATTGGACAGTAGGCTAATGGGCCAAAAGAACCTGTTATTTCAGAGTTTGTGACGCTGCCAACAATCAGCCAGATCAGAGGCAAGAGTATGGGCAAAATTGATGTTTTTTCTTTTAAAATCTGGAAATATCGTAGCCGACCAGCCTCCCCTGTTTGAAAGACTACCAGCCGCCACTGGTAAAGGCAGTAGATGGATGTAAGTGCAGAAAGATTTTATTAAAAGCATGCTGGTGAACAGGTCCAAAACGTAATGTAAAAGCAGTGTCGAGAAACAGGCAAGGGTAATGTGAGGCACGGACAGAATATTAAAGGCTGAGACAAAGGGCAAAAGTCAAAACCAGAAAGGCAATTTAAAGACAAAAGCCTTGGTAACATGAGACACAATGTACAGCGTGTATACACTACCGTTCAAAAGTTTGGGGTCACCCAGACAATTTTGTGTTTTCCATGAAAAGTTACACTTTTATTTACCACCATAAGTTGTCAAATGAATAGAAAATATAGTCAAGACATTTTTCTGGCCATTTTGAGCATTTAATCGACCCCACAAATGTGATGCTCCAGAAACTCAATCTGCTCAAAGGAAGGTCAGTTTTATAGCTTCTCTAAAGAGCTCAACTGTTTTCAGCTGTGCTAACATGATTGTACAAGGGTTTTCTAATCATCCATTAGCCTTCTGAGGCAATGAGCAAACACATTGTACCATTAGAACACTGGAGTGAGAGTTGCTGGAAATGGGCCTCTATACACCTATGGAGATATTGCACCAAAAACCAGACATTTAGTAGAATTTAGCTAGAATAGTCATTTACCACATTAGCAATGTATAGAGTGTATTTCTGATTAGTTTAAAGTGATCGTCATTGAAAAGAACAGTGCTTTTCTTTCAGAAATAAGGAAACTTCAAAGTGACCCCAAACTTTTGAACGGTAGTGTACTTCGCAAAGTCTGTGTATTGTGAGAGTCTTTATATGCCTGCTGTGATTGCACTCTGATCAGGAACAGGTGCACGATGATTAGTTCTAATGAGCTTGAGCATGGTGTGTGAGTAGGCGCATGCTCCGAGCACGAACACGTGCAGATGTGGCACAAGATTTTGGTCTATGGCTGAAACTGTGTTTAATATGGGGCGGCACAGTGGTGTAAGTGGTTAGCACGGTTGCCTCGCAGCAAGAAGGTTCTGGGTTTGCGGCCAGCGTGGGTCTTCCTGTGTGCAGCTTGCATGTTCTCCCTGTGGGTTTCCTCTGGGTGCTCTGGTTTCCCCCACAGTCCAAAGATGTGGTTAGGTTAATATGTGACAGCCTTGGGCTGAGGTGCCCTTGAGCGAGGCACCTAACTCCCAACTGCTCCCTGGGTGCTGTTAGCATGGCTGCCCACTGCTCTGGGTATGTGTGTGTTCACTGCTTCAGATGGGTTAAATGCAGAGAGGAATTTCACAAGTGTGTGATGAATAAAGTTGTGCTTTCTTTCTTTAATATTACTTATTGGCTCAGTGTTTGGCTGAAACCTATAGAAGCACCTGTCTGTATGTGTGTTTAAGAATGTAAGATGGTCATTGGCATGCCAGCCTCAGGTAGCGAGTCCACAGTTGTGGTGTGGCGCCACGTTACATAACCTCAGTTCCTGATGTAATCCTGAGTGGTCTAGCACGCACTCCAGGAAAGGAACAGGTTTTGCAACATCGGTTCGAATCCTGGTGTCATCATAAAAGGCTGAGCTCAGACCTGTACAGGTCTCTAGTTTTTTAATTACTTTTATGTGCCTTTTAATTTTGTCTGTGGTGATAAAAGTGAATAAGTTATTGCCAAATCATTGTAAGAGGAAAAAACATCGCTGTTATTCTAAATTCAACACACCACCCATATAGATTATATTCCTGTAACAGCATGCCCTGTCATGTTTTATTCTTTATATATCAAACACCTTCATATATTAAAACCAATAAAAAACCCACCAAGATTACAAATTTACATTAACATTTATTGTATTCCAGTATAAAGTACACATACATCAAAATAAACCTAAAACTATTGTTTTACAAAATAAAACATGACCGTAAAATAAAGAATGTTCCATTAATTTCTTTAAGAAATGTACCTGTATAGAGGAAAAGCTCATCAGTCTGTTCCAGGTCACCATTACCCGTAAGAACACTGTGCTCTCTCACATGTATACACTACGTCCTTACGGTTTCTCTTAAACAGTGCGTATTATACTGTACGGCTTATAAAACTGACGAGGTTAACAGCTGAACATGGAGAAAAAGAAAATACTTTCGTGAGATGTATACTTGGCAGACACACTTTGTTGAATGCACTCACCTTGTGACAAAACAGCAGAGTGAAACTGCAGAATTACTGTAGATGTGTGATCATAGCAAAAAGCAAAATGTCGAGTGTTAGTCATTCTTTTCTTGTCTGCTGCCTGAGATACACATTCATAAACATATAAACAGTTACATACACGTAAGGCCATGGAGTCTCTCTCACACATACACTACCGTTCAAAAGTTTGGGGTCACCCAGACAATTTTGTGTTTTCCATGAAAAGTCACACTTTTATTTACCACCATAAGTTGTCAAACGAATAGAAAATATAGTCGAGACATTTTTCTGGCCATTTTGAGCATTTAATCGACCCCACAAATGTGATGCTCCAGAAACTCAATCTGCTCAAAGGAAGGTCAGTTTTATAGCTTCTCTAAAGAGCTAAACTGTTTTCAGCTGTGCTAACATGATTGTACAAGGGTTTTCTAATCATCCATTAGCCTTCTGAGACAATGAGCAAACACATTGTACCATTAGAACACTGGAGTGAGAGTTGCTGGAAATGGGCCTCTATACACCTATGGAGATATTGCACCAAAAACCACACATTTGCAGCTAGAATAGTCATTTACCACATTAGCAATGGATAGAGTGGATTTCTGATTAGTTTAAAGTGATCTTCATTGAAAAGAACAGTGCTTTTCTTTCAAAAATAACGACATTTCAAAGTGACCCCAAACTTTTGAACGGTAGTGTATATCCACTCCTGTGGAGTTTGTACTTTGTATGAGGTGGGTAGAGACAGTGTATATAACGCCATCTCCTCATGTTTCTGGGTTCCTGTTCTTCTTTCATCATCTGGTCTGGAAATACAAAGTTCAGACTTGCTTTATGTTCCATACAGTATGCAAGATATAATATCAACATGTAGCCTGTAATAATAATAATAATAATAATAATAATAATAATCTCATCTCATTATCTCTAGCCGCTTTATCCTGTTCTACAGGGTCGCAGGCAAGCTGGAGCCTATCCCAGCTGACTACGGGCGAAAGGCGGGGTACACCCTGGACAAGTCGCCAGGTCATCACAGGGCTGACACATAGACACAGACAACCATTCACACTCACATTCACACCTACGCTCAATTTAGAGTCACCAGTTAACCTAACCTGCATGTCTTTGGACTGTGGGGGAAACCGGAGCACCCGGAGGAAACCCACGCGGACACGGGGAGAACATGCAAACTCCGCACAGAAAGGCCCTCGCCAGCCACGGGGCTCGAACCCGGACCTTCTTGCTGTGAGGCGACAGCGCTAACCACTACACCACCGTGCCGCCCTTTTAGATTATTATTATTATTATTGGGCGGCACGGTGGTGTAGTGGTTAGCGCTGTCGCCTCACAGCAAGAAGGTCTGGGTTCGAGCCCCGTGGCTGGCGAGGGCCTTTCTGTGCGGAGTTTGCATGTTCTCCCCGTGTCCGCGTGGGTTTCCTCCGGGTGCTCCGGTTTCCCCCACAGTCCAAAGACATGCAGGTTAGGTTAACTGGTGACTCTAAATTGACCATAGGTGTGAATGTGAGCCTGAATGGTTGTCTGTGTCTATGTGTCAGCCCTGTGATGACCTGGCGACTTGTCCAGGGTGTACCCCGCCTTTCGCCCGTAGTCAGCTGGGATAGGCTCCAGCTTGCCTGCGACCCTGTAGAACAGGATAAAGCGGCTAGAGATAATGAGATGAATGAGATGAGATAATCTAAAAGCAGTGAGGAAATTGAAACTCGGCTTACTTTGGCAGCGCAGGTCGATCCTGTGTATCCTGAGCGACACTGACAGAAGTTTGGAAGCACACACTTTCCTCCATTTTGGCACTTGTGCTTGCAGGTGGCTGTATTTAATGACACAGTATGTCTCATTATGTGTCAGAAAATCATCAAAAGGCCCAACAGTAAAAATCCAAAATATGAAAAGTTAAAAAAATGTGCAGTATATTACAGTTTAATGATCAGCAAGATATGAGTTAGACTTACGAGTCTGGCACTGTATGCCTTCCCATCCAGCAGGGCAATGACACATGTTGGGTCCCACACACTCGCCTCCGTTTTTACACTTCTGTAAGCAAACCGCTACATACAGAACAGAGATTACGCTTAATGGGTCTGCTTAATATGCTGTAATGTGATAAGACCTACAGTGGTGCTTGAAAGTTTGTGAACCCTTTAGAATTTTCTACATTTCTGCATAAATATGACCTAAAGCATGATCAGATTTTCACACAAGTCCTAAAAGTAGATAAAGAGAACCCAGTTAAACAAATCAGGCAAAAATATTACACTTGGTCATTTATTTATTGAGGAAAATGATCCAATATTACATATCTGTGAGTGGCAAAAGTATGCGAACCTCTAGGATTAGCAGTTAATTTGAAGGTGAAATTAGAGTCAGGTGTTTTCAGTCAATGGGATGACAATCAGGTGTGAGTGGGCACCCTGTTTTATTTAAAGAACAGGGATCTATCAAAGTCTGATCTTCACAACACATGTTTGTGGAAGTGTATCATGGCACGAACAAAGGAGATTTCTGAGGACCTCAGAAAAAGCGTTGTTGATGCTCATCAGGCTGGAAAAGGTTACAAAACCATCTCTAAAGAGTTTGGACTCCACCAATCCACAGTCAGACAGATTGTGTACAAATGGAGGAAATTCAAGACCATTGTTACCCTCCCCAGGAGTGGTCGACCAACAAAGATCACTCCAAGAGCAAGGCGTGTAATAGTCGGCGAGGTCACAAAGGACCCCAGGGTAACTTCTAAGCAACTGAAGGCCTCTCTCACATTGGCTAATGCTATGTTCATGACTCCACCATCAGGAGAACACTGAACAACAATGGTGTGCATGGCAGAGCTGCCAGTACACTACTTTAAAACTTACAGTAAGTTATTAAAAAACATTTATAGTAAAGTACTGTAGTATCTTTACAGGTAATTCCTGTATGTTTCCAGTAATATACTGCACATTTTTTTCAAGTAAAATATTTTTAAATATGATTATAGTATAAAATAAAACATAATCGAGTAAATTTTTTTTCTGTTCATTTGGCTGATCCAGGATACAACTGAGCAGAAGGTTAAGGGTCTTGCTCAAGGATCCAATCATGGCAGCTTCTGCTATACTGAGATTAAACACACAACCTTCTGAACTGTAACACTGAGCCACCATAACTAGCTCAACAAGTTTGATTCAAGATTGTACTAGCATCTAAAATTTAATTCAAGGTTGACACAAGGATCATTTTTACCATTCATACCCCTGCCAAAAATGATAGATGCCCCACTATGCACTGCTTTTTCTGGTATTTTACTGTAAATCAGTGCACTGCTCTAATTGCCTAATTGTTTAAGTGCAATACTGTAAAATAAAAAAAGTACTTTGCAGTAAAATAAATACTGTAAATTTACAGCAATTTTTACAGTATATTAAACATGATAAAGACTAGAAGATGTGACTCATACAGTATAAAAGCTCACTTACGGATGTTACAGATTCCCCCCCACCAGCCAGAAGCACAGGAACAGGTGTTTGGACCCACACACTTTCCTTTATTCATGCACATCGGATCACACACACCTACACACAAACATGCAAGAGTAATACAAGACGGTCAAAACAATTTAAGCAGAAACGGGTTTGCTTTCCTTGTAACTGAAACCCTGGACAATATGAATTTAAAAACAGTTGTAATTAACCAAGCTCTCAGACAAAAAAAAAATTGTTTCATCCACATCTTGCAATGCCTTATTTGTATATCATTGCTGTGCACATAGATGAATGCAACTTAAAATTTAGCCTTTTGTGTTTTATGTCCAAGTCGAACACAACAGTTCCAGGATCACAACTGTGATGTGTACAAGGCCAAATTTGTGTGTGACTTGTTAACATCTACAGTACCAGTCAAAAGTTTGGATACACCTTCAAATTCAATGATTTTTCTTCATTTTTATTAATTAAAAGACACAATGTGTTAAAGTAATGATGGATGTCGTTTCTCTTTACTCAATTGAGAGGTTCTTGACATAATATGGATTACTACAGTTGTGTTACAGGGCTATTTACTGTATTATTTATTGTCTGAGCTCAAATGCATTAAGAAGGCAAGAAATCGCACTAATTAGCTTTTGACGAGGCACCTGTTAATTGAAAAGCATTCCAGGTGACTACCTCATGAAGCTGGTTAAGATAATGCCAATAGTGTGTAAAGCGTCGTCAAGGTAAACGCTAGCTACTTTGAAGAATCTAAAACATGAAACGTTTTGTTTTGAAACACTTTTTTGTTTATCACATAATTCTATTTATTTTTTTCGCGGTCTGGTTTCCATCAAATCCTGCGCTCTGATTGGCTGGCGAGCGGGTCCGTATCCTACGATATGGACCCCAGTTACGGACCTCTGGTGACTCGCTTGTTCACAACAACAACAATAGTCGCATTTTTTGTCAACATTTATCTTTTTTTATAAGATTTATTTATAAGATTATCAAAAATCTTATAACTTTTTGCCAGCATTTCTCAGGAGAATAGCATTAATTTTACAGCATGGATAGCGATAATGACAGTGTTCACAGCGAAAGCGAGTTTTACTACCCTGAGGAAGAAGAAATAAAAGAAAACATTTCAGGAGAAAGCTAAAACCTGGAACTGTTGCTAACACCGAGCAAAAACATGTCTGAATCCTGAATGACTCAATTTTGTATAAATAGGAGACTACATAGGCGGCAAAATGTAGTTTTTTCCTGCCATGGAAGTGCACTTGTATACCGAGGAGGAAACCATTTGCATTACAGCCGTGAATGAGGATTCAAAATGGCGGCTCAGCTCGGTTTTCCCTTTCGGGCGCTCTCGTTTTCTGTTAGAATTTGGTAAAGAAAAATATTAATATATTATTTACCAGCTTAAGGTCGGTCCGTATGGTGAAATACCGTGACCTCGGCCTTGAATACTGACCTCAGCCCAGAGGGCCTCAGTTAGTACTTTCAAGACCTCGGTCACGGTATTTCACCATACAGACCTCCCAGCTGGTAAATAACATATATATATACACTACCGTTCAAAAGTTTGGGGTCACTTTGAAATGTCCTTATTTTTGAAAGAAAAGCACTGTTCTTTTCAATGAAGATCACTTTAAACTAATCAGAAATCCACTCTATCCATTGCTAATGTGGTAAATGACTATTCTAGCTGCAAATGTGTGGTTTTTGGTGCAATATCTCCATAGGTGTATAGAGGCCCATTTCCAGCAACTCTCACTCCAGTGTTCTAATGGTACAATGTGTTTGCTCATTGCCTCAGAAGGCTAATGGATGATTAGAAAACCCTTGTACAATCATGTTAGCACAGCTGAAAACAGTTTAGCTCTTTAGAGAAGCTATAAAACTGACCTTCCTTTGAGCAGATTGAGTTTCTGGAGCATCACATTTGTGGGGTCGATTAAATGCTCAAAATGGCCAGAAAAATGTCTTGACTATATTTTCTATTCATTTTACAACTTATGGTGGTAAATAAAAGTGTGACTTTTCATGGAAAACACAAAATTGTCTGGGTGACCCCAAACTTTTGAATGGTAGTGTATGTTCCATATGTTATTTCATGGCGGCACGGTGGTGTAGTGGTTAGCACTATCGCCTCACAGCAAGGAGGTCTTGGGTTCAAGCCCAGCGGCCAACAAGGGCCTTTCTGTGTGGAGTTTGCATGTTCTCCCCGTGTCCGCGTGGATTTCCTCCGGGTGCTCCGGTTTCCCCCACAGTCCAAAGACATGCAGGTTAGGTTAACTGGTGACTCTAAATTGAGCGTAGGTGTGAATGTGAGTGTGAATGGTTGTTTGTCTCGATGTGTCAGACCTGTGATGACCTGGTGACTTGTCCAGGGTGTACCCTGCCTCTCGCCCATAGTCAGCTGGGATAGGCTCCAGCTTGCCTGCGACCATGTACAGGATAAGCGGCTACAGATGATGGATGGATGTTATTTCATAGTTTTTATATCTTCAGTATTGTTCTACAATGTAGAAAATAGTCACAATACAGAAAAACCTATGAATGAGTAGGGGTGTCCAAACTTTTGACTGGTGCTGTAAGTCTGTAAGTAACTGAATCTCACACACACACACACACACACACACACACACACACACACACACACACACAGTGGAAGAGTGGGTTAAAATGAACAGAAGCTTGAAACACAGTCTTACTGGACAAGCTGGCACAGTTATTGAGGTCAGAGGAAGTATAACCAAGTCTTAAGAAACAATTAACGCATGCAATTATCTTTATCTGGGGAGCTATAATGTTATAAATGTAGACATGTAACACTCACTCATTTGACATCTCTTGCCAGTGTAGCCTTCAGGACAGGAGCACACATTGTTCCTCATACACTGACCGCGGTTTTTACAGGGAGGGTTGCACACAGCTACAACACAAATCCTGCATTATGCATTTATTTTGTATTATCCTGCAGAACAAATTATCCATAAGCTAGACAATTAAGCAGATCTACAAATTAAACAGCTAATAATACCTAATGGAACATAAAAGCAATAAAAATAATAAAGTAATATGAGTAAATATTGGCGTCACAGTAGTGCAGCAGGTAGTGTTGCTGCTTCAGAGCTCCAAGGTCCCGGGTTTGATCTTGAGCTTGAGTTAGTATCAATGCAGTGTCTGTGTGTGTTCTCCCCATCTGTGTAGGTTTCTTCTGGGTTCTCCGGTTTCCTTCCATCTCCAAAAAACAAGCCAGTAGGTGTACTGGCTGTGTTAAATTACCCCTAAATGTGAATGTGTGTGTTCATGGTGCCCTGGGATGGAATGGTGTCCCACCTCAGGCTCAGTGTTCCTGGGATAGGCTTTTGTAAAATTATCACAGGTATCAAAGATCACAGAACACTCTGGTACTGTACCTATCTGGCACTGTGATCCATAGAAGCCACGAGGACATGTACAGATGTTAGGCTTGATACAGGTGCCACCATTCAGACACACTGGCTTACAATCAGCTGAAAGACAATCAGATTACAATTATTACTGAACAGTGTAGAGACATAGGCGAGGTCGGTATTTAAGGCACCCTGAGTATTCTAAGATATACTTTTATACAATAATTTCAGGGGAATTATTGTGAGTGTGTAGAAATCTGACACCAGGTTACAAAGGGAAGGTTGATGGACACATTTGAGGTGACAGGTACGGTATTTTTATTTGCATATTAATGAAATATAGGTTTGCTGATGGGCTGCACGGTGGTGTAGTGGTTAGCACTGTCGCCTCACAGCAAGAAGGTCCGGGTTCGAGCCCCGTGGCCGGCGAGGGCCTTTCTGTGCGGAGTTTGCATGTTCTCCCCGTGTCCGCATGGGTTTCCTCCGGGTGCTCCGGTTTCCCCCACAGTCCAAAGACATGCAGGTTAGGTTAACTGGTGACTCTAAATTGACCGTAGGTGTGAATGGTTGTTTGTCTCTATGTGTCAGCCCTGTGATGACCTGGCGACTTGTCCAGGGTGTACCCCGCCTTTCGCCCGTAGTCAGCTGGGATAGGCTCCAGCTTGCCTGCGACCCTGTAGAAGGATAAAGCGGCTAGAGATAATGAGATGAGATGAGATGAGAATAAATGAAGAAAAAAAGTTTTTTATTATGTTGGAAAGAAGAAACTGTTGTTATTTAACAATAAAAAAAAGTATGATCATTGATATAGTAAAACGTTCGGTCAGGAGATTATTTAACATTTTGGAAGGATTCTCCGTTTAACAGTCAAAACTGATTAATTTCCTATAACAACATTAATTCCTTACTACACACATGTACTAAGGATATGAGCAGGTACCTGAGTTACAAGTTGGTCCATACCAGCCAGGCTTGCACTTACACACTTCAGGAGATACACATTCCCCACCATTCTCACAGTGCCGGGTACACACCACTGTAGACACACAGCCACAGATTAAATCAATGTGCAGTTTGTTAAACTGAGTGCCATAATCGCACAAGAGTGCTCTGAGAGCATGATATCCCCCGCTGGCAAATCTGCCATAACTCTGGTAAAATGCGACTGAATTGAACGAAATTGCAATATACGTATTGTTAGGACTTGGATGATCTTGGCCTCTAGAGGCCGCTATTATTCTGTATTGTCATGTTTATTTTGGCCTCTAGGGGCCGCTTTTGCTTCTGTGTTTTGTGTTTGTCTTTATTGCCTGTTTAGTCCTCATAATTGTCACCTGTTTCCCATTTATCTTGTGTATATATACTCCCTCAGTTCAGTCCCTAGTCACGGAGTCTTTATGCTATGCTGTTAGTGCTAGTTCCCTCTGTCCCATGTACCTTGCCTGTGTCCTAGTATTCTTGGTTTTTGTTGCTTTCTTTTGGACTTTGTGGATTTTTGTTTTGACCTTTGGATCTTCTGAGTGTTTGGGTTTTTGCCTCTTCTTTTCTGGGTTTGAATTTTGGACATTGAACTTTGGATATTTTTATTTTGTATATCTTCTGAGCTTTTGGATTATCCTTTTTGTTTTTCCCTTGGATTGTAAATATTGTAAATAAACTGTTTTTGATACTCTACTTTCGCCTCACGCCTCTGCACTTGAGTCATCCCCCTGGTGGCCTAGTGGGGGTTTGCTGGATTATCACACCAGTGACCCGCGTTCGAATCCCAGCAAAACCCTAACATGTATTACCAACATATAACAAAGAATCCTGTCAAGTACGACTGTGCCATCAACTTGCTCCCTGGGACTACCCCTCCTCGGGGCAGACTGTTCTCCCTCTCTCAGCTAGAATGCAAGGCCATGGAGGAATACCTCAAGGACGCCCTGGTCTCTGGGTTCATTCGACCCTCCACCTCACCTGCTGGTGCCGGCTTCTTCTTTGTCGGCAAGAAGGATGGGGGGCTCCGACCATGTATTGACTACAGGGGCCTGAACAAGATCACTGTGCGCAACCGCTATCCCCTTCCGCTGATGTCCACAGCATTCGACCTGCTCCAAGGCGCCACCGTCTTCACCAAGTTGGACCTACGGAATGCATACCACCTCATCCGTATCCGACAGGGAGACGAGTGGAAGACTGCCTTTAACACCCCGTCAGGGCACTACGAGTACCAGGTGATGCCCTTCGGACTCACCAATGCACCAGCTGTTTTTCAGGCCCTAATCAACGACGTCTTGAGGGACATGATTAACCAGTACATTTTTGTCTACCTCGACGACATCTTGGTATTTTCCAAGACCTTACAGGAGCACCGCCACCATGTCCGCCAAGTCCTCTAGAGACTACTACGGAACAATCTGTTTGCTAAGACCCAGAAATGCGAATTTCATGTCCCCGAGGTCTCCTTCCTGGGATTTATTGTATGGACGGGACAACTCCAAATGGACCCAGCCAAGACCCTGGCCGTCCGGGACTGGCCCACTCCCAAGTCCGTTAAGGAGGTTCAGCGGTTCTTAGAATTCACTAACTTCTACTGCAAGTTCGTCAGGAACTTCAGTTCCGTAGCAGCACCCATGTCGGATCTCACCAAGAGGACTGGTGGATCTTATGTCTGGTCTCCTCAGGCGGATAAGGCGTTCAAGGACCTCAAGCACCGCTTCTGCATGGCACCCATTCTGGTCCTCCCGGACACTTCCCAACCATTCATCGTGGAGGTGGACGCCTCGGACAGTGGTGTCGGCGCGGTGCTCTCTCAATGTTCGGTAGGAAAGTTGCACCCCTGCGCATACTTCTCCCACCGCCTGAGCCCTGCGGAGTCCCGGTACGATGTGGGGGATCGAGAACTGCTAGCGGTCAAGCTGGCCCTTGAGGAGTGGAGGCACTGGCTGGAGGGAGCGCAACATCCATTCCTGGTTTGGACGGACCACAAGAACCTGGAGCACCTCCAGCAAGCCAAGAGACTGAAACCACGACAGGCTAGGTGAGCCTTGTTTTTCAGTTGATTCGACTTCACCCTATCGTACCGCCCCGGCTCCAAGAACACCAAACCTGATGCACTGTCCAGGCTGTTCTCTGCCACTAACAGGGAGAGTGAAGTCGGGCCTATTATCCCTGTGTCCCGGACTGTGGCCCCTGTCCGCCGGGGTGTCGAGGAGGTCGTCCGACGAGCTCAACGCCAGGACCCCAGTCCTGGGACGGGGCCATCGGGCCTCTTGTACGTCCCTCGTCAAGCCCGGGCCAAGGTTCTCCAGTGAGGGCATTCGTCCCCTCTCACCGCCCACCCGGGAGCTCGGAGGACCCTGGACTTCTTGAAAAGACGCTTCTGGTGGCCAAGCATGGAGAAAGAGGTGAGGTCATTCGTTCTGTCCTGTGAAGTGTGCACCAGAAGCAAAAATCCATGACAGCATCCCCAGGGCCTCCTGCACCCTCTGCCTATTCCCCGGCGTCCCTGGTCCCATGTGGCAGTTGACTTCATCACGGGCCTTCCAGACTCACAAGGTAACACTGTCATTTTGGTAATAGCCGACAGATTCTCTAAGGCCTGCCGCTTCATACCACTGTACAAACTCCCTTCTGCTCTTGAAACAGCCAAACTCATTTTCACTCATGTCTTCCGAGTCTTTGGTCTCCCGCAGGACATCGTCTCAGACCGGGGGCCCCAGTTCTCCTCCCGAGTGTGGCGCGGGTTCTGCAAGCTTATCGGAGCCACTGCCAGCCTCTCCTCTGGGTTCCACCCCCAGTCCAATGGCCAGACGGAGAAGCTCAACCAGGACCTGGAAACCACCCTGCGAGGCCTGGCAATGGATAACCCGACTACATGGAGCACCTGGCTGCCATGGGCAGAGTACGCTCACAACACCCTGCAGTCATCGGCCACCAGGTTATCACCGTTCCAGTGCCAGTTCGGGTTCCAGCCACCTCTGTTTCCGGACCAGGAGGAGGACGCTGGGGTGCCCTCGGTCAATCAGTATGTGGGACGGTGTCACAAGACCTGGAACAAGGTCAGGAGGACCCTCATCCAGACTTCCAGGTCCAACCAGATTCAGGCCAACTGCCATAGAAGGCCTGCCCACGTCTTCTGCCCAGGGCAGCGGGTTTGGCTGTCCACCAAGGACCTTCCACTGCGGGTGGAGAACCGCAAGCTTGCTCCTCACTACATTGGCCCCTTCAAGGTTGTGCGCAGGGTGAACCCTGTCGCCTACCGGCTCCAGTTGCCCCGGACTCTTAAGATCAACCCTACATTCCATGTTTCCCTGTTGCGGCCCGTACTGTCGTCCACGTATGCCCCTGCCCCTAGGAATCCCCCGCCCCCCCGCATCTTCCAGGGTCAGACCATGTTCACTGTGCGCCATCTGCTGGACTCCCGCCGGGTCCATGGCAGGCTTCAATATCTGGTGGACTGGGAGGGCTATGGCCCTGAGGAACGCTGTTGGGTCCCCGCCCGGGACATTTTAGATAAAGGACTTTGCCGGGAATTCCATTTGGCCCATCCTGAGCGTCCTGGGAATGTCAGGAGACGCTCCTTGGGGGGGGGGGGGGGGGGGTGTCCTGTTAGGACTTGGACGATCTTGGCCTCTAGAGGCCGCTATTATTCTGTCTTGTCATGTTTATTTTGGCCTCTAGGGGCCGCTTTTGCTTCTGTGTTTTGTGTTTGTCTTTATTGCCTGTTTAGTCCTCATTATTGTCACTTGTTTCCCATTTATTTTGTGTATATATACTCCCTCAGTTCAGTCCCTAGTCACGGAGTCTTTATGCTATGCTGTTAGTGCTAGTTCCCTCTGTCCCATGTACCTTGCCTGTGTCCTAGTATTCTTGGTTTTTGTTGCTTTTTTTTGGACTTTGTGGATTTTTGTTTTGACCTTTGGATCTTCTGAGCGTTTGGGTTTTTGCCTCTTCTTTTCTGGGTTTGGATTTTGGACATTGAACTTTTGGATATTTTTATTTTGTATATCTTCTGAGATTTTGGATTATCCTTTTTGTTTTTCCCTTGGATTGTAAATATTGTAAATAAACTGTTTTTGATACTCTACTTTCGCCTCACGCCTCTGCACTTGAGTCATCCCCCTGGTGGCCTAGTGGGGGTTTGCTGGATTATCACACCAGTGACCCGCGTTCGAATCCCAGCAAAACCCTAACATGTATTACCAACATATAACAAAGAATCCTGTCAAGTTTCATGAAATTCCTCCAAAAATTGAGAGAAGTTGATTTCAGAAGGTGAGTACCCTTCCTGGGACGGACGGACATTGCCACGACATAATCCCCTTTTGGCCAGCAGGGGATAAACATTGTGAGGAAAGTTGATTTCAGAAAGCAAGCACACCTTGATGAAATTGCCAAAGTATAAGTTTGTTAATAATCAAGGGCATAACTCTGGTAAAATTTGCCCAAATTAAACGAAATTTCAATTTGCGTATAACTGTCATATAACAAAGGCTTTTGCCAAGTTTGGTGAAATTCCTCCACAAATTGTGAGAGAAGTTGATTTTAGAAGAACGTACACCCTCCTGAACTTGTCAAATACAAGTTATTTAATCAAGGGTCAAAACTCTGGTAAAAATTTCACAAACGAAATTAAATTGCAATATGCGTATTACCGTCATATAACAAGGCCTTTTGCCAAGCTTCGAGAAATTCATCCAAAAATTGAGAGAGGAGTTGACGTCAGAATGCGAGCGCACCTTCATGAAATTGTGGAAGTACAAGGTTGTTAATCAAGGGCCACAACTCTGGTAAAATGCGACTGAATTGAACAAAAAAACGATCTGTGTACTACCGACATATAACAATGTCTTCTGCCAAATTTCGTGAAATTCCTCCAAAAATTGAGAGAGGAGTTGATTTCAGAAGGAAAACACACTCTCATGAAATTGTCAAAGTATAATTTTGTTAATCAAGGGCTGTAACTCTGGTAAAATGTGACCGAATTTAACGACATTACAATATGCGTACTATCGACGTATAACAAAGAATCTTCCCAAATTTCATGAAGTTCCTCCAAAAATTGTAAGAGGAGTTGATTTCAGAAGGTGAGCACCCTTCCCAGGACAGACGGACAGAAATCACCATGTCATCCAGTTTTTATTCTTTCGGCCAGCAGGGGATAAAAACTGGATGTTGGAGCTTTATCTGATCCTTACCTAAAATGTACAATATTTTTAAGGGTAAAGCACTGTATTTGTAATACACTGCTTAAATAAGTAAAATAAACTGAAGCATCTGCTCACTAATTTCACACCGTGGCCCCACATAGCCGAAGGAGCAGGTGCACAGGTTTCTGGACAAGCAGCTGCCACCATTTTGACACAGCGGATCACATGTAGCTGGGAGGCAAAACAGAGAGAACATTTTTA
Organism: Neoarius graeffei; assembly: GCF_027579695.1. Lineage (NCBI taxonomy): Eukaryota > Metazoa > Chordata > Actinopteri > Siluriformes > Ariidae > Neoarius > Neoarius graeffei. The sequence goes on along the minus strand of NC_083585.1, from coordinate 42,815,182 downwards.
ACTTCTTTCAGCTACCGTACACACACAGCAACATAAATGATGCACTCAAAAAAAATCATCCTAGAAAGTGAAAATATCTGAAATACTGTCAAATTTATCTAGTATTCTCTATTATAAGAGTATAATAACACAAATAAGATAATTCAAATAATTTCTATACATTTATTTTACTAATTTCAAGTTTGAAATAGTTTTATTCTTGTTCAATTTAGCTAATTTTAAGCAATTCTATCTACAAAGAAGCAAAATTATTTGCCAAAAGGCAAATATGGCAATTTAAAGACTGAATTTAGTAACAATGTCTAGATATAGGTTTCATAATTTTATATTTGGTCAAGTGTAATCTTATAATAGGAAATACTACATACATTTGACTATATTCAAGATATTTACACTTGTTTAGATGTTAGTATTTGCAGTGTGGAAATAATACTGTATTGCATAAATTCATTATAAATTCCACTACAAAAAGTTATGCATTAGAATGTCAATGACTGCGAGACAGTGAAAAATATCTAGCACAAATCCCACCTTCCTCACAGGTTGGTCCACTGTAGCCTGCAGGACACTCACACACGTTGGGCTTTACACACCTCCCTCTGTTCTTGCAGTCAGGACGACAAATAGCTGGTAGAAAGGAACAGATTTTGAGATCGTGGTTTGATAGTGTGTTATGCATGAAGCTTGCTGAAAATAGTAGCTAATGGAGGAAACACAACTCACCGATATGGCAGTTATATCCAGTGTATCCTTCTTTACAGGTGCATGTATTAGGCAGAGTACACTCCATGTTCTGACCACATGGATAACGACACATGGCTGCATGCAGAGCAAAAAACCACAATCATGCATGTTCTAACATTGTTATGAACTGAACTTGTGCATTTTGTGGAAAATAATCAACAATGGGGGCGGCACGGTGGTGTAGTGGTTAGCACTGTCACCTCACAGCAAGAAGGTTCTGGGTTTGAGCCCAGCAGCCAACGAGGGCCTTTCTGTGTGGAGTTTGCATGTTCTCCCCGTGTCTGCGTGGGTTTCCTCCGGGTGCTCCGGTTTCCCCCACAGTCCAAAGACATGCAGGTTAGGTTAACTGGCGACTCTAAATTGACCGTAGGTGTGAATGTGAGCGTGAATGGTTGTCTGTGTCTGTGTCGGCCCTGTGATGACCTGGCGACTTGTCCAGGGTGTACCCCGCCTTTCGCCCGTAGTCAGCTGGGATAGGCTCCAGCTTGCCTGCGACCCTGTAGAACAGGATAAGCGGCTACAGATAACGGATGGATGGATAATCAACAATGGAATGGTGTGATGAAGTGTTTTATTCCTGTTATACCACAGCAATTTTCCATCAATTGGAGATTTTTTTGTTTATTATAGAACATTATACTTTTTCCATCCATCCGTTATCTGTAGCCGCTTTATCCTGTTCTACAGGGTCGCAGGCAAGCTGGAGCCTATCCCAGCTGACTACGGGGGAAAGGCGGGGTACACCCTGGACAAGTCGCCAGGTCATCACAGGGCTGACACATAGACACAGACAACCATTCACACTCACATTCACACCTACGCTCAATTTAGAGTCACCAGTTAACCTAACCTGCATGTCTTTGGACTGTGGGGGAAACCGGAGCACCCAGAGGAAACCCACGCGGACACGGGGAGAACATCCAAACTCCGCACAGAAAGGCCCTCGCCGGCTGCTGGGCTCGAACCCAGAACCTTCTTGCTGTGAGGCGACAGTGCTAACCACTACAACACTGTGCTGCCCTTATACTTTTCCATTTATCATTATTTAATGTTTATACAGTAGTTACATTTACATTTCCTTTTATCACTTATGTTATAGCAGTTACATTCTCTCACCAGCCTCTCTTTTCTCCTCTGTCTTTGTAGTTAAAAGACAAAAAGAAACACAATTTGTATCGAGAAAGCAGAACCAGAAAAGGCTCTTTGCCCTGAAGACTTCCCTGTAGTGAAAAATACAGGACTAAAACTACAACTAAAATTTACTGAACTTTATAAAGGTATAGAAGGAAAGTGAATATCATTCAGGCATATAGTCACCCACTGGCTTTAATGGACTTAAAGTTCAATCATTAGGAGGAAGAGCAAACCTTTACAGGTGACTCCATCCCCCCTGTATCCGTTGGGACAGCGGCCACACTTGAAGTGTCCAGCGGCAGAAGGCTCACAAGGCACGCCAGGAAAACAGGAAGAGTCAGAGCAAGTCCTGCCATCTTCAACCACAGACTCTGAATCCTCCTCATGAAGCTGACCTCCAGAACCAGAAGCTTTTGTAGGACTGTTATCATGGTTAACAGGGCTTAAAGAAGTCTTTCTATCAATGAGTGATGGTATCTTCTTGTTAAATAGAGGCCTTTCAGCTATAATAGAAGATTCTGTGGATTTCTGAGATGAGGAGGAAATGGAGAATGATGAAGAGAAAAGGACATCAGGTCTGTTCCCTTCTCTAGTGCCTGGTGTTAACCCTGTAAAATGTTCAGAATGTAAGAAGGCCAAGTCTGAGCAGCTAAAATATTCAACATCAAAATCAATAACCTTGATCTGAATAATAAAGATCATTTCAGGATCACAATCTGCTTTTCATTGGTCTGTTTTCTGTGACATAACCATCACAACCACGGCCTATTTTACGACAGGAAAGTCTTTACTTACTGTTTTCTGGTCTTGACATGCAGTTTTGGCCGTTACCATGGAGACCTGGAGGACAGGGACCACAGATATATCCAGCAGATGTATACACACTCTCAAAGCACTGGACTCCTGGGTAACAGGGTTGACTGGAACATTGGCTTTGAGCTACAGAAGAAAAATTATTGACATAGATGGCAAGCAAAACAAGAAAAAGATTTTTAAACATACAGCAAAAATTTAATTGCATTATTTTCAGAAAGCAGATCTATAGGCAGCATTTTTATCAGCATTTGAACACTGCAGAGATGAATGCACGTCTTATTTTGGCCAAATCACTTGTTTTGTAGTGAACAGTCAAACTGTTGATTGTATTTTTGTTTCATAGTACTTTGGTTGAAATGAGCTAACTAATGTAACTTGATCTCACAGGTTATTTAGTTAGCTTTTTTAACTTGCTAACCACTATCTCTCTAACCACGAATGCTAACTTGTTAGATAGCCAGCAAACCTCAGAAGCAAGCAAGTATTACCTGCAAGGCCTTAAAGTGCCATTCCACCATTGGATGTATTCTTTGGCATAAAATACAATATATTTTGACAACATATATAAATGGTATCACTAGATAGAGAAATCTTTTAGCTTCAAAATGATATATCAAACATAAATTTTTGACAACGACAAGTATATTAATTTTGCGACCAAAGTCACCTACCCTTTTAATTTCCGTGCATGATGTCATCGGCAGGTTCCCCTTCTTGTGTACCACGTGACGTGTGACGTGGCACATATTATCAGCAATGGCGGATAGAACGCGATAAAAATAATACCAATAAATCTAGCTAATACCAATAAATCTAGCTAACTGAAAGATTAACTCAAAATTTTTCGCAATTTTTTTGGCCCCCATATACGAGGAGAAATGACTCTCTCACTTTGGGGGTTTCCTGGTCTAAAAATAGACCGACACGTGGTACACAAGAAGGGGAACCTGCCGATGACATCACGTTTCACTACCGCGCGGAAATTAAAAGGGTAGGTGACTTTGGTCGCAAAATTAATATACTTGTCGTTGTCAAAAAATTATGTTTGATATATCATTTTGAAGCTAAAAGATTTCTCTGTCTAGTCATGTTGTCATAAAATATATTGTATTTTATGCCAAAGAATACATCCAATGGTGGAATGGCACTTTAATATACACTACCGTTCAAAAGTTTGGGGTCACTTTGAAATGTCCTTATTTTTGAAAGAAAAGCACTGTTCTTTTCAATGATGATCACTTTAAACTAATCAGAAATACACTCTATACATTGCTAATGTGGTAAATAACTATTCTAGCTAAATTCTACTAAATGTGTGGTTTTTGGTGCAATATCTCCATAGGTGTATAGAGGCCCATTTCCAGCAACTCTCACTCCAGTGTTCTAATGGTACAATGTGTTTGCTCATTGCCTCAGAAGGCTAATGGAGGATTAGAAAACCCTTGTACAATCATGTTAGCACAGCTGAAAACAGTTGAGCTCTTTAGAGAAGCTATAAAACTGACCTTCCTTTGAGCAGATTGAGTTTCTGGAGCATCACATTTGTGGGGTCGATTAAATGCTCAAAATGGCCAGGAAAATGTCTTGACTATATTTTCTATTCATTTGACAACTTATGGTGGTAAATAAAAGTGTGACTTTTCATGGAAAACACAAAATTGTCTGGGTGACCCCAAACTTTTGAACGGTAGTGTAGATGTGTAATCTGCAATGCTCCCAGACTGTCAAGTTTATGTTCGAATTAACTCTCCTACCTGGGTCGAGGTTGGGTTTGAAGTGTCTGAGGTTGAGTCCTTGGTCTCCTGTATGGTCTCGGTGTCTTGTTTTACCTTTTAAACCAGTACAAGCAATTTCCATGAGAGGAGGTACATCTACTACAAAAACTACTACTACTAGTATTACTACTAATAATAATGATATTCAAGTCATGATACTGGACAAATCAGTGTTTTTTCACAGCTTAAGTACAAACTGCTCAAAATGGAATGTGACACGTTCGAGGGATGAACTCACGGATGCAGTTTTTCCCGTCTCCAGTGAAGTGATCAGGACAGGATCCACATACAAATGACCCTAATGTGTTTGTACAAGGCACCCCAGGGAAGCATGGAGCTGACAAACACTCATCAATATCCTCCTCACACGTCACACCTGTAGTAACACACAGCATCAAAAAGATCTAAATTACCAACCTTAACCAAATCTCCTTGACCAGTATATCCTTCCATAATTATAACCATACAGAATAACAACCACAAATTTTTTTTTTCTAAGAATACGAGTATGTACCAGTAAAACCTGCTGGGCAGAGGCATGTGAAAGAATTCAGTCCCTCCACACATTCACCTCTCTGACACGGGTTTGATTTGCAGTCATTCACATTAACCAGACATTTCTCCCCCTCTAGACCAGCTGGGCAGACACACAGATACTCGCCGCTGCCAGGAGGGAAGTTCATGTTGGTCACGCATGAGGCTCCATTGTAGCAGTCGCAATGGCGAACTGAGACCTGGGAAATATGTATGTGCTGAAATTACTCAGATGCAGTAAGATCAGTCTCAGCAGCACTGTTTTTTAATCTGAAGTTTAAAGTGAAATATCACTGGCCTTAAGCTGTTTATTGTTGCAAAACATGGTATTATTTTAATCCTGTTATTCTGCTGAAACCTGAGCTGGGTATGCATATAAAGTATAATATTGGTGAGTTCACATTTTCGAAAACCACTTACCACCCTCTTGTGGTCATGATATGCACTAAAAATATTATACGTCACATATTCAGACATGCAATTATTATTATTATTTTAAATATGCAGCATATGTGCAAAAAGGTATTGTTTTGTTTGGATCAAATGCTCACCAGGCAGTCTTATGCAAACTAAATAGCCACATGGGTTACCTAAACTGAGTGCGGGTTTGACAGCACATGTAAACTATACCTCACCTTTACCATAGCCTGTGTCTCTGCATTACAGTCATCTCTCACAGCCAGTTCAAAGGTCACGAGGGAGGATGACAGGGCTTTCCAGATGAGCAGGCCAGCAGGAGAGAGAACAGCATCTTTGGGCCCAGACAGCAGTGTGAACAGAACTGCAGAACCTTCTGGATCAGTTGATACAAACTGGTACACAAAGTTTTCCCCGTAAAATGTCTGCAGGTGGGTTTGCTCTGAATGAAACACCGGAGGTTTGTTTTCTGGAACACAGTGTGACAATCCAAAAGAAAAACTTATATGCCCGGGTCTTGATGTTGATTACAACATTTATGACAAAAAAGCTTATGTGCATTCACGTGAAGTGATTCCTCCTCATTGTATATAGTCATGCATACTGCATGGCAGGAAGAACAAGAAGATATTATCACAAGGTTACAGTGATGGGAATGAGTGGTCTTTGAACACCAACGTCAGCAGTCACATAGATGAGTCTTATTTAATATAAACTGTATACAGTATAGGAGGAAGCCATGGCCTAATGGTTAGAGAAGCAGTTTTGGGACCAAAAGGTCATCAGTTCGATTCCCTGGACTAGCAGGAATGGCTGAAGTACCCTTGAGCAAGGCACCTATAACCCCCAACTGCTCCCCAGGCTGATCTGGGTATGTTGTATGGGTACATTGCTCTGGATAAGAGTATCTGCTAATGTAATGTAATGCGTCTTACTCTCACTAACAGACCAGGTGTACTTGGAGAGATCGGGCCGACAGATGAGACAGGGGCTGCTGGGACTGCGCTCACTTTCTCCATAACACTGACCATCAATGTTACAGCTGCTGTTCTGAGAAGGCAGAATTAAACACATCCGAATGCAAAATCATGAAAAATAAACAATATGACTGAATTGAATCATTTTAAAAAGCAGCCATAAACATTTTTATAAACTCTATTTTTATGATTTCTTCTGATTTACTCTCCTTCTTATATTTCTTTACACTCTACTATACTTTATGATTTCTCTAGTTTTTATTTACTCTTATTCTCAGTTTTCTCATGATGTTTCTTAATAACTTATATTTTATTATTTGCTGCCCATATTATGTCCCTACTTGAAGTTTTGCATTCTCTTTAACTGCCTTTTTAATCTCCTTAGGAAACACTTTGAGCTGCGTTTTCTCCATAAAAGGTGCTATACAAATAATCATTATTATCCATTACCAGACTTGGAAATGCCATATGATAATACAAGTAATATCATTAAAAATAATTGGGGCTTTATCAAAATCTTATAAAATAAAAATACTGTTTAAAGGGCAGGAGAGCCCTCTATTATATATATACACTATAAAAACAAATAATATCACTATTATTACACTACGTTCAGACTGCAACCTGAAACGACCCATATCCGATTTGTTGTGAAATCCGATTTTTTTGTTAGGCCGTTCACATTACCAATTATATGAGACTTGTATGCAATCTCCAATATGAACGGAAAACGACCCAAAAGTGTCCCGCATGCGCAAATTGACACGTAATAAGCACATCTACGTAATATGTAAACAAAAAAAAGCGCACTCTTCAAGTTTCCACCAAAGAGGCGGGATTAGCCAACGCAGAATAGTGACGTTTGTCTCTTGTTGATGACGTGTAGGTCGCATGAATACGACCTGTCCGGTCAGACTGCAGTCGCATGTGAAAATAACGGATATGCATCAGAATTAGGACCACATATCCAAGCGGCCTGGGTCGCATGTGAAAAAAATCGGATCTGTGTCGTTCAGATTGTCAATAACAAATCGGATACAGGTCGCATATGGGCAAAAAAATCGGATATGGGTCGTTTCAGGGTGCAGTCTGAACGTATGACTGATCAGTGCAAGGACATAGGCCAAGAGCCACAAACTGCTAAACTGTTTCCAAACACACATAATAGTTGAGAGGAATATCTTTCAAGGCTTTAGGTAACTGATATGCGGTGAAGTAATTTTCTATGCTTAGTAAAGAATGCAAGCAGGTGTAGGTGTGTTAAAATAAATAATAATTTCTTAGTGTGGCAGCTCAACAGAAATGTCATTAGCAGGGGTGGACAGTAACGAAGTACATTTACTTGAGTACTGTACTTAAGTACACTTTTTGAGTATCTGTACTTTACTTGAGTATTATTTTTTTAGAAACTTATGACTTTAACTTCACTACATTTGAAAGACAGATATCATACTTTTTACTCCACTACATTTCTATCAAGGTCCTCGTTACTCGTTACGATGAAGCGGATTTGAAAGTGGATGTTTTTTCTTTTCTTTTCTAAAAGGTGATTGGTTTTTTTGCAGGTGAGACTGAGACAGACTATCAGTAATCACTCGGGTCACGTCACGTCCATAGACTGTATAAAATCAAGTTCAGTGATTTCTCAGCAGCATTATTTAACTCGATCAGTTGATGGCAGAATGGAAGGAGGCGGTTCTTCTAGGGAATACACGCACTCATGGCTTTACCTAGAACCCATGTTTCAGTTTTCTGAAAGGAATAAAGAGTTGTTTCATTTTAAATGTTTGTTTTGTTTGCTGAAAACAAACCACATGACGGCCTACAAAAACTCGCCGTCCAACCTGCGGAAGCATATTGAGGGATATAAATGTTTTATTCCAAGAGAAAGCTTGCAATGAAGCTGTCTGTGCTTTTAGAGCTAGCGATAATGTTGCAATAGCTAAGCAGTCTGGTTAGTCAAATGAATTTCTATGGATTTGCCCGCCAAGTTGCCATCGCCTTGTCCACAGCTAACGTTAACATGTAGCTAGTTAATTTGGACACTGTTATTTGTCACATGCACACTCAAGCACAGTGAAATTCGTTCTCTGCATTTAACCCATCTGAAGTAGTGAACACACGCACGCACACACACACACACACACAAGTGAGCAATCAGCACACACACATACCCAGAGCAGTGAGCAGCTATGCTACAGCGCCTGGGGAGCAGTTGGAGGTTAGGTACCTTGCTCAAGTGCACTTCAGCCCAAGGCCGCCCCATGTTAACCTAACAGCATGTCTTGGAACTGTAGGGGAAACCTGAGCACCCGGAGGAAACCCACGCAACACGGGGAGAACATGCAAACTCTACACAGAAAGGCCCCTGTTGGCCACTGGGCTCGAACCCAGAACCTTCTTGCTGTGAAGGCGACGGTGCTAACCACTACACCACCATGCCGCCCAAAATTTAGGTCTTTACTATTTCTACATTTCTACAAGTTCCTCTTCGCAACTCAATTTCTTATCCTTCCAAAACTATCTCAGCATTATTACTATATGTACAATGGTGCTTGAAAGTTTGTGAACCCTTTAGAATTTTCTATATTTCTGCATAAATATGACCTAAAACATCATCCAATTTTCACGCAAGTCCTAAAAGTAGATAAAGAGAACCCAGTTAAACAAATCAGGCAAAAATATTACACTTGGTCATTTATTTATTGAGGAAAACGATCCATTACATATCTGTGAGTGGCAAAAGTATGTGAACCTCTAGGATTAGCAGTTAATTTGAAGGTGAAATTAGAGTCAGGTGTTTTCAATCAATGGGATGACAATCAGGTGTGAGTGGGCACCCTGTTTTATTTAAAGAACAGGGATCTATCAAAGTCTGATCTTCACAGCACATGTTTGTGGAAGTGTATCATGGCACGAACAAAGGAGATTTCTGAGGACATCGGAAAAAGCGTTGTTGATGCTCATCAGGCTGGAAAAGGTTACAAAACCATCTCTAAAGAATTTGGACTCCACCAATCCACAGTTACACAGATTGTGTACAAATGGAGGAAATTCAAGACCATTGTTACCCTCCCCAGGAATAGTCGACCAACAAAGCTCATTCCAAGAGCAAGGCGTGTAATATTTGGCAAGGTCACAAAGGACCCCAGGGTAACTTCTAAGCAATTGAAGGCCTCTCTCACATTGGCTAATGTTAATGTTCATGAGTCCACCATCAGGAGAACACTGAACAACAATGGTGTGCATGGCAGGGCTGCAGGGAGAAAGCCACTGCTCTCCAAAAAGAACATTGCTGCTCGTCTGCAGTTTGCTAAAGATCACGTGGACAATCCAGAAGGCTGTTGGAAAAATATTTTGTGGATGGATGAGACCAAAATATAACTTTTTGGTTTAAATGAGAAGTGTTATGTTTGGAGAAAGGAAAACACTGCATTCCAGCATAAGAACCTTACCCCATCTGTGAAACATGGTGGTGGTAGTATCATGGTTTGGGCCTGTTTTGCTGCATCTGGGCCAGGATGGCTTGCCATCATTGATGGAACAATGGATTCTGAATTATACCAGCGAATTCTAAAGGAAAATGTCAGGATATCTGTCCATGAACTGAATCTAAAGAGAAGGTGGGTCACGCAGGAAGACAACGACCCTAAGCACACAAGTCATTCTACCAAAGAATGGTTAAAGAAGAATAAAGTTAATGTTTTGGAATGGCCAAGTCAAAGTCCTGACCTTAATCCAATCGAAATGTTGTGGAAGGACCTGAAGCGAGCAGTTCATGTGAGGAAACCCACCAACATCCCAGAGTTGAAGCTGTTCTGTACGGAGGAATGGGCTAAAATTCCTTCAAGCCAGTGTGCAGCACTGATCAACAGTTACCGGAAACGTTTAGTTGCAGTTATTGCTGCACAAGGGGGTCACACCAGATACTGAAAGCAAAGGTTCACATACTTTTGCCACTCACGGATATGTAATATTGGATAATTTTCCTCAATAAATAAATGACCAAGTATAATATTTTGTCTCATTTGTTTAACTGGGTTCTCTTTATCTACTTTTAGGACTTGTGTGAAAATCTGATGATGTTTTAGGTCATATTTATGCAGAAATATAGAAAATTCTAAAGGGTTCACAAACTTTCAAGCACCACTGTAGCTTAAAACTAGGCCAGTTTTGAAAGAAAGATATATGACAAAGATATATGACTAATACATTAATGCTACTGCTAAGGATCTTACTGTGAGTGATCTTACAGAGAGTTTAGTATGTATATCTTACACTTACACACCTTTAAAGTGCACTGAACCCCACTGCTGTGTGTGCACTCTTGACACGTGCCATCAAACAGTGTGAATATCTTGGCATTGCTGAAGCTGTAGCCATCATTTGAAACCTGCCCAAAGCAGTAAGAAAACAGCTTGAAACAGGCTGATTTCAGTGTACTAATGATTTTCATACTCTTGAGCTAGTTTGTGTAAACACAGCTTGATAATACCTACAAATACAGTAGCTGCAAGCTACAGTGGGGCAAAAAAGTATTTAGTCAGTCACCAATTGTGCAAGTTCTCCCACTTAAAAAGATGAGAGAGGCCTGTAATTTTCATCATAGGTATACCTCAACTATGAGAGACAAAATGAGAAAAAAAATCCAGAAAATCACATTGTCTGATTTTAAAATAATTTATTCGCAAATTATGGTGGAAAATAAGTATTTGGTCAATAACAAAAGTTCATCTCAATACTTTGTTATATACCCTTTGTTGGCAATGACAGAGGTCAAACGTTTTCTGTAAGTCTTCACAAGGTTTTCACACACTGTTGCTGGTATTTTGGCCCATTCCTCCATGCAGATCTCCTCTAGAGCAGTGATGTTTTGGGGCTGTCGCTGGGCAACACGGACTTTCAACTCCCTCCAAAGATTTTCTATGGGGTTGAGATCTGGAGACTGGCTAGGCCACTCCAGGACCTTGAAATGCTTCTTACGAAGCCACTCCTTCATTGCCCGGGCGGTGTGTTTGGGATCGTTGTCATGCTGAAAGACCCAGCCACGTTTCATCTTCAATGCCCTTGCTGATGGAAGGAGGTTTTCACTCAAAATCTCACAATACATGGCCCCATTCATTCTTTCCTTTACACGGATCAGTCGTCCTGGTCCCTTTGCAGAAAAACAGCCCCAAAGCATGATGTTTCCACCCCCATGCTTCACAGTAGGTATGGTGTTCTTTGGATGCAACTCAGCATTCTTTCTCCTCCAAACACGACAAGTTGAGTTTTTACCAAAAAGTTCTATTTTGGTTTCATCCGACCATATGACATTCTCCCAATCCTCTTCTGGATCATCCAAATGCTCTCTAGCAAACTTCAGATGGGCCTGGACATGTACTGACTCAAGCAGGGGGACACGTCTGGCACTGCAGGATTTGAGTCCCTGGCGGCGTAGTGTGTTACTGATGGTAGCCTTTGTTACTTTGGTCCCAGCTCTCTGCAGGTCATTCACTAGGTCCCCCCATGTGGTTCTGGGATTTTTGCTCACCGTTCTTGTGATCATTTTGACCCCACGGGGTGAGATCTTGCGTGGAGCCCCAGATCGAGGGAGATTATCAGTGGTCTTGTATGTCTTCCATTTTCTAATAATTGCTCCCACAGTTGATTTCTTCACACCAAGCTGCTTACCTATTGCAGATTCAGTCTTCCCAGCCTGGTGCAGGTCTACAATTTTGTTTCTGGTGTCCTTTGACAGCTCTTTGGTCTTGGCCATAGTGGAGTTTGGAGTGTGACTGTTTGAGGTTGTGGACAGGTGTCTTTTATACTGATAACGAGTTCAAACAGGTGCCATTAATACAGGTAACGAGTGGAGGACAGAGGAGCCTCTTAAAGAAGAAGTTACAGGTCTGTGAGAGCCAGAAATCTTGCTTGTTTGTAGGTGACCAAATACTTATTTTACCGAGGAATTTACCAATTAATTCATTAAAAATCCTACAATGTGATTTCCTGGATTCTTTCCCCCCATTCTGTCTCTCATAGTTGAAGTGTACCTATGATGAAAATTACAGGCCTCTCTCATCTTTTTAAGTGGGAGAACTTGCACAATTGGTGGCTGACTAAATACTTTTTTGCCCCACTGTATGTCTTTCACAATTGCCTGCAATTTCGGTCATTTCCATTTAATACGCAAATACAACATGGTGTTTACACAAATCCATTAATTTTGCACGTGGAATGTGCTTTAAGTTCAGGTATTTGTATTTGCAGGTGTCCTTTGTTGTCACTTGAAGACAAATTTATACCATTTAATTATTCTTCATGAATAAGTTTATAAAACTTAAAATGATGAAGTTAATATTCAGTTAAAGGGGTGAGAACTGGAATTGTGGAGCCATCCATGTCTCTCAGGGTATAAAAGGTTTAACAGATACCTTGATTTGCCAGCGAGTGACAGGTGGGTGATGGACACCTGCAGAGTGCACATCGTCAACAGGGAGCTGGCACTCTAAAGCAGAGGAGCTGAGGAACAACGCAGGAACCATCACAGGATCACTCAGTGACCACTCGCCATCTACTATCTGTACAAAAAGAAACACTGTACACAGAGATACATCCACCTATACAAAGCACAAATTAATAAAAAAAAGGTGGAGAAAGACTTCACCTTCTCCTTCATGACTTCACATTTCAGTTCAAATGCATTCCTAAAGCCTTTCCCAACAACTTTAACAGTGGAACAGGAGCTGTGTTTAAGATCACAGAGCCCTCCACCCTCCAGTTCTGTGATCTCTGGGATCTGATCTGGAAAAATATTGAAGATGTTATTGTTTTCCAGTAACAGCACATACTGAAGTGCTTTATTCCTTTCATACCACTTTGCCAGCGATTACAATTTTTTATTCATTCATTATCTCATCTCATTATCTCTAGCTGCTTTATCCTGTTCTACAGGGTCGCAGGCAATCTGGAGCCTATCCCAGCTGACTACGGGCGAAAGGCGGGGTACACCCTGGACAAGTCGCCAGGTCATCACAGGGCTGACACATAGACACAGACAACCATTCACACTCACATTCACACCTACGGTCAATTTAGAGTCACCAGTTAACCTAACCTGCATGTCTTTGGACTGTGGGGGAAACCGGAGCACCCGGAGGAAACCCACGCGGACACGGGGAGAACATGCAAACTCCGCACAGAAAGGCCCTCGCCGGCCATGGGGCTCGAACCCGGACCTTCTTGCTGTGAGGCGACAGCGCTAACCACTACACCACCGTGCCGCTATGAATGTATTAAATATTTAATTTTAATTTTAAATTAAGCAACATCTTTTTACCAATCAGATTGGAGAATTAAATAGCAATGTAGTATAAATAATCTATAATAAAAGTCTCATTCATCTCATTATCTCTAGCCGCTTTATCCTTCTACAGGGTCGCAGGCAAGCTGGAGCCTATCCCAGCTGACTACGGGCGAAAGGCGGGGTACACCCTGGACAAGTCGCCAGGTCATCACAGGGCTGACACACAGACACAGACAACCATTCACACTCACATTCACACCTACGGTCAATTTAGAGTCACCAGTTAACCTAACCTGCATGTCTTTGGACTGTGGGGGAAACCGGAGCACCCGGAGGAAACCCACACGGACACGGGGAGAACATGCAAACTCCGCACAGAAAGGCCCTCGCCGGCCCCGGGGCTCGAACCCAGGACCTTCTTGCTGTGAGGCGACAGCGCTAACCACTACACCACCGTGCCGCCCCTATAATAAAAGTATATAATAAAATTCAAAACTGCATTTTGTTTGCTGTGGGAAATCATAATATTTGTACTTCCTGGCCCATTCTCTCAACATGATCAAAGAATAGATTCTAATGCTAAAAATATTTACAGCAGACATTTTTTCAGTCCGGCGGCACGGTGGTGTAGTGGTTAGTGCGGTCGCCTCACAGCAAGAAGGTCTGGGTTTGAGCCCCGTGGCCAGCGAGGGCCTTTCTGTGCGGAGTTTGCATGTTCTCCCCATGTCTGCGTGGGTTTCCTCCAGGTGCTCCGGTTTCCCCCACAGTCCAAAGACATGCAGGTTAGGTTAACTGGTGACTCTAAATTGACCGTAGGTGTGAATGTGAGTGTGAATGGTTGTCTGTGTCTATGTGTCAGCCCTGTGATGACCTGGCGACTTGTCCAGGGTGTACCCCGCCTTTCGCCCGTAGTCAGCTGGGATAGGCTCCAGCTTGCCTGCGACCCTGTAGAACAGGATAAAGCGGCTAGAGATAATGAGATGAGATGAGATTTTTTCAGTCCCTTTCTGGACTCACCAGAGACCTGGCTGCAGTCATATGAGCCAAACCCAGGAAAACACATGCAACCACGCTCAGTGCACTGTCCATTGCCACTGCAAAGGTTCGGGCACCTAAGGAAGGTGAATACATCCCGGAGCTCCTCTCTTCTTCCCTCTTCTTGCATCACTCTCCTCTCACACTCATTCTCCAGAAGGGGCACAGTGGCTCCCAGCCAGGTTCTTTCATCCTTCAGCTGCTGGTCTACCACACACATCTCCAGTGCTTTTTCCATCACCTTGTCCAACAGGCCAACACAGCCAAGCGCCACAGTGGAGTTGTACAAGGCATGACCACACAGCTGCTGTGCATCCACCTCTGTCAGGCCAGACTCAGTAGGCCACGTTGGTGCTGGTAATTCAGGATGTGTGGATAGAACCTGATCTTCAGGGAAGAAATAGTTAAAGCTCTCTTGGTCTGACTGGCTTACACTCTGATAGGCAGGAGAGAATGGAGCTTGTTTGTGGTCCTGGAGCCTTCCTCGATTCTGGGTTTCAGTATCATCTTGGTGCGCCTTGGCATGGTTTCCGGCGCTACCTGTGAAATGTTTGATGGGTCTGATATACTCTGCTGTGACATCCCGAGCAGGGATTATAGAAGGGGTGCGAAAATGGGCCAAACGAGAGCAGGAGAAAGGGCTGGAAGGAAGACGAGCTCTGAGGTTTAACTGATGTGGTTCTTTCTCACAGTGGCAGAAGTGGCGGAAGCTCATTCTACTCTCATAGGCTGGAATTTTGTCAAAAAAGCTACTGCTTGGTGCAAGCCTAGGGAACAAAAGCATAAACATCATTCCTTTAAAAAAATCAATTTTCAATGCCTGGCACAGAATGACTTGTAGTAAATGCCATGAAACTCAAATATTGCTAAAATGACTGAATAAAAAAAGCAGGAAGTTCATATAGGCATATAAGCTCGATAGAATATATGCTTTTTAACACTATTCTTGTGTGATATAAAAATTATATTTTAATCTGATACTTTTCCTTGCCATAATATAACAGTGCAAAGTATTCTAAAATGGTCAACAAAAGGCAGTGTGATCAGGCTTGCAGATTTGCAAAAATTTAACTCAATGTAAAAGCATGGGATAGAACATAATGAAAACGAAGTTTACGGCTGGGGGCAGTTAGTGTTTGTACCTTAACTTACCAGGTTACTACTGTGAAATCATACAAACTAGAAACCATATTGTGAAAACGGAAACCCAACCCTCGCACAAGTGAATAAGAAGCCTTACCTCCATGTGTTAATAAAGGAAATACTGTCTTCTAAAGTTTCCCCTCCTGCTCTGTGATAGTCATTGAGTGGCTGTCCATCAAAGGTTCCACAGAGACCCTCAGTGTGGCTCTGATCAGAGCCAGGGGCCATCACAGTCAGGCTCATGCCCCAGTCAGCTACATCTGCTCGCACAAATGCGCCTGAAGAAAATGTCAGCTACAGAAGAGAAAGAGTTTATAACATACATCGATCAGACATAAAATTAAAAACACTGACAGATATTACTATACTACTGTAGCACAAACTGCTGAAAAAGTTAATGCTGGCTACCTACTTTTGGTAGGTACTAATTACATCGATTATGTTGTTACAATAGCACCTGTCAAGGGGTGGGATATATTAGGCAACAAGAGAGCAGTCAGTTATCGAAGTTGATGTGTTGGAAGCAGGAAAAATGGGCGAGCGTAAGGATCTGAGCGACTTTGACAAGGGCCAAATGGTGATGGTGAGATGACTGGGTCTGAGCATCTCCAAAATGACACATCTTGTGGGGTGTTCCCAGTATGCAGTGGTTAGTACCTACCAAAAGTGGCCCAAGCAACTGACAACCAGTGAACCGGCGACAGGGTCATGGGTGTCGAAGGCTCAGTGATTCACATGGGGCACAAAGGCTAGCCCATATGGTCCAATCTCACAGATGAGCTACTGTAGCACAAACTGCTGAAAAAGTTAATGCTGGCTACCTACTTTTGGTAGGTACTAACCACTGCATACCGGGAACACCCCACAAGACCTGCCATTTTGGAGATGCTCAAACCCAGTCATTTAGCATCACAATTTGGCCCTTGTCAAAGTCGTTCAGATAAAATACACAACTTAATTAAAAGAATTTTCATTTTGAACCGGTTCGCCATTTTGACAACACACGTCTAGTCAACAGGAAAACAATGCGGGTGACGTCATCGGAGTGGAGATTTTGGAAAATACACTATATTGCCAAAAGTATTTGCTCACCTGCCTTGACTCACATATGAGCTTAAGTGACATCCCATTCCTAATCCATAGGGTTCAATATGACGTCGGTCCACCCTTTGCAGCTAGAACAGCTTCAACTCTTCTGGGAAGGCTGTCCACAAGGTTTAGGAGTGTGTTTATGGGAATTTTTGACCATTCTTCCAGAAGCGCATTTGTGAGGTCACACACTGATGTTGGACGAGAAGGCCTGGCTCTCAGTCTCCGCTCTAATTCATCCCAAAGGTGTTCTATCGGGTTGAGGTCAGGACTCTGTGCAGGCCAGTCAAGTTCATCCACACCAGACTCTGTCATCCATGTCTTTATGGACCTTGCTTTGTGCACTGGTGCACAGTCGTGTTGGAAGAGGAAGGGGCCCAGCTCCAAACTGTAAAAACAGTCTGCATGCCTAGGTGCTTGATTTTATACACCTGTGGCCATGGAAGTGATTGGAACACCTGATTCCGATAATTTGGATGGGTGAGCAAATACTTTTGGCAATATAGTGTATGTCACTCCGTGATATATTTTGTATGAAAAATACAAGTTTTTCAAAATGAGAAGATAAACTTAATATCTTCAAGCCAACGTGCGATTTTCTTTTTATTATATACAACCCCAATTCCAAAAAAGTTGGGACAAAGTACAAATTGTAAATAAAAACGGAATGCAATGACGTGGAAGTTTCAAAATTCCAAGTTTTATTCAGAATAGAACACAGATGACAAATCAAATGTTTAAACTGAGAAAATGTATCATTTAAAGAGAAAAATTAGGTGATTTTAAATTTCATGACAACAAAACGTCTCAAAAAAGTTGGGACAAGGCCATGTTTACCACTGTGAGACATCCCCTTTTCTCTTTACAACAGTCTGTAAACGTCTGGGGACTGAGGAGACAAGTTGCTCAAGTTTAGGGATAGGAATGTTAACCCATTCTTGTCTAATGTAGGATTCTAGTTGCTCAACTGTCTTAGGTCTTTTTTGTCGTATCTTCCGTTTTATGATGCGCCAAATGTTTTCTATGGGTGAAAGATCTGGACTGCAGGCTGGCCAGTTCAGTACCCGGACCCTTCTTCTACGCAGCCATGATGCTGTAATTGATGCAGTATGCGGTTTGGCATTGTCATGTTGGAAAATGCAAGGTCTTCCCTGAAAGAGACGTCGTCTG
Source organism: Neoarius graeffei (assembly GCF_027579695.1). Lineage (NCBI taxonomy): Eukaryota > Metazoa > Chordata > Actinopteri > Siluriformes > Ariidae > Neoarius > Neoarius graeffei. Next base: position 42,797,060 of record NC_083585.1, on the reverse strand, counting down.
GATGGGAGCATATGTTGCTCTAGAACCTGGATATACCTTTCAGCATTGATGGTGTCTTTCCAGATGTGTAAGCTGCCCATGCCACACGCACTAATGCAACCCCATACCATCAGAGATGCAGGCTTCTGAACTGAGCGCTGATAACAACTTGGGTCGTCCTTCTCCTCTTTAGTCCGAATGACACGGCGTCCCCGATTTCCATAAAGAAGTTCAAAATTTTGATTCGTCTGACCACAGAACAGTTTTCCACTTTGCCACAGTCCATTTTAAATGAGCCTTGGCCCAGAGAAGACGTCTGTGCTTCTGGATCATGTTTAGATATGGCTTCTTCTTTGAACTATAGAGTTTTAGCTGGCAACGGCGGATGGCACGGTGAATTGTGTTCACAGATAATGTTCTCTGGAAATATTCCTGAGCCCATTTTGTGATTCCCAATACAGAAGCATGCCTGTATGTTATGCAGTGCCGTCTAAGGGCCCGAAGATCACGGGCACCCAGTATGGTTTTCCGGCCTTGACCCTTACGCACAGAGATTCTTCCAGTTTCTCTGAATCTTTTGATGATATTATGCACTGTAGATGATGATATGTTCAAACTCTTTGCAATTTTACACTGTCGAACTCCTTTCTGATATTGCTCCACTATTTGTCGGCGCAGAATTAGGGGGATTGGTGATCCTCTTCCCATCTTTACTTCTGAGAGCCGCTGCCACTCCAAGATGCTCTTTTTATACCCAGTCATGTTAATGACCTATTGCCAATTGACCTAATGAGTTGCAATTTGGTCCTCCAGCTGTTCCTTTTTTGTACCTTTAACTTTTCCAGCCTCTTATTGCCCCTGTCCCAACTTTTTTGAGATGTGTTGCTGTCATGAAATTTCAAATGAGCCAATATTTGGCATGAAATTTCAAAATGTCTCACTTTCGACATTTGATATGTTGTCTATGTTCTATTGTGAATACAATATCAGTTTTTGAGATTTGTAAATTATTGCATTCCGTTTTTATTTACAATTTGTACTTTGTCCCAGCTTTTTTGGAATCGGGGTTGTAGACACCTTCACAAACAAAAACTACCCAAGTTAATCAAAACAGTTAATTGATATCTTTACAAGTGAGGATATTGTAAAATATGTTACTTAATGTCCCAGATGTCAAAGTCAAAGTCCTTCCCGCATTATTCATGGCGCATTTGGCGGCACCGATCTCTGTTTCGTAGCCCTCAGCCTCTTGCCTATATTACATAGCTAGGGTTACAGTGGGGGGCGTGTCCTCTGGTAACCACGAGAGTTTGACTCCCCACTCACATCTGTATTGCAGCGTGCCTTGCCAGATGGCAGGAGGCACCATTTTTATGATGGTCTTTGGTATGACCCAAACATGAGTAGAACTCGCGATCTCCCGAACGAAAGGCAGACACACTAACCACTAGGCCACTCGCTGGTAATGTCCTGGATATAGTTCATATGAAAAAAAAATATGAGTACTATATACGAACTACGAGTAATCTATTCATACATCCATGTGATGTATTAAAATTCTACCACTGTATTAAGTAAGCTAAATGAAACATATCTTGACTCTACCAATCTGACAAGACACAAACTATAATATTGTAACTCACAATTGGATACAAGAGTTATTACTAGTACTAGTCTATTTAATTATCTAGTTTAAGTAACAGTGCCTTACAGTGACTTTGCGACCCTGGTAAGACTCAGTGATCCGAATGCCACTCTTTGCCAGGTCTCCATTCTTCACTAAGAGGCGTGGCTTTGTTTCTCCAGCCAATCCATGACACATGTCAAAGGAGATGACCTCAGCTCCATCTCTGGCAGCAAAGCCACACACACAGGATGTGGGGTGGGCTGTTGTACTAGCACACTCCCACTGGCGCACGTGCACTTCGAAAAGCCGAATTGTGCTCCTGTACAGCACAAATGTGCCTATATGGAAGTTGTCATACTTCCTAGGAGCAAGGAACAAGGAACAGGCAAGTCAGTGGGTCCAGTAGCATTTTAGATCCAAAGCATGTGAATCTGGCTTGTAAGTCACTCCCTCGCTCACTCACTCATGCATGTTCTTGTCTTTTCTAATGTCTTGTAGATGTATTACTGTACCTGCCATCAAATGTTATGATGTGAGGATCAGTGAAAATGTAACAGTAAGCAGGTAGGATATCCTTCACGGTGATCTAAAAAGAAAAAATGTAAATAATTTCACTAATATATATCAAATATACCATGTACTGAAAGGCTCTGGTTGAAATTATGGCTTCTCCAAGGTGACCGGCACAGGACTATTTTGTGAGGGACACAGCCCCGAAGAAAATAGTACAATGCCAATCACCGAAGAGAATCCATAATTACCAGTGCCTCTCAGTGCATGGTATATTTGATTTGTATCCCTCATCAAAAAATTCCAAACTAAAAGAGTTCAAATTGAATCTCAGCGTAAACTCACTGGAGGCAGCCATATTCGTTGTTTTTGTCGGCATGACCTTCGACCTGCGCATGTGCAATATTCCATGCTATCGCCTGCCTCACTAGGCACGATCATGTTACCTAGAGCTACACATACAGAAATGCTCACAGAGCCACAGCTGTGACTCGAGTTGGCCGTATACCTGTAGCTTGAAATTGTGATGTCAATTCATGGTATATCCAGGATATACCATGACTGACTCATACCATATCCTTTTTTTCTTTGATGTCACAAGATACATTGCTTAATCAGTGGTGGAACTATTTTATGTCACGTGAGCCATCCTTGGCTAATCCTTGCACAGGAATTTTTTGATGATGATTAGATAGATAGATAGATAGATAGATAGATAGATAGATAGATAGATAGATAGATAGATAGATAGATAGATAGATAGATAGATAGATAGATAGATAGATAGATCGATCATCACATATATATAAGCTATTACTTATAATATCTTTTTTAATACCTGCACACTTTCTGGTGTATATCCATTCCAGAGAAAATCAGTGCTGACTATAGGTTTGATGGAAATCTCAGTGCTTCTGTCTCCATCCTTGCTGATATCAGTCACTGCGCTGTAGTGAAGCAGTGCTTGGCTGCACACTTCCTTTTGGCATGGAGCATGAGACAGCTTCACCTCACAGGAAGACAGAACCAGATCAGGACCCAGCACCTCCTCACCTGAACAGACAACACATTAGGCTAAACATGTGCACTTCAAATTTAAGCTACAGACCAGAAGCTTGCATGAAACTCTGCCAAAAGAAACACAGTTTTCAAGAGATAATTTAATGTTTGTGTAGTTGTTGATTACACACCCCAAGCCATGCAACTTCTTGCTAAGTCTTTTTCGACTAGTGGCCAAGCTGATCCCATTGGTTAGAAAAAGTAACTGTGATGCCTACACATGTTCTAAAATGTCTCATTTTTTAAAAATCTTAAACATATCTTCCTTCGCATTTTGTTGTGGATTCTGTATTAACTACTTAATCAAGATATAAAACGTTCACGGAATTTATTGCACATTTTTATGACCCAGCGTTATTGTCAGAAATAAAGCTGGTAAATTGATCACAGATTGATCTTGCCTTATAACTGAGCTGTTATATTACACGCCTTACTCTTGGAGTGATCTTTGTTGGTTGACCACTCCTGGGGAGGGTAACAACAGTCTTGAATTTCGTCCACTTGTACACAATCTGTCTGACTGTGGCTTGGTGGAGCCACAGTACACATTGATTACACATGCTATATCGGATGATGGTTAAATGACTTGGTTGCAAATTGCATTTGAAATTTGCCTCCAGGCGGCACGGTGGTGTAGTGGTTAGCACTGTCGCCTCACAGCAAGAAGGTCCTGGGTTTGAGCCCAGTGGCTGACGGGGGCCATTCTGTGTGGAGTTTGCATGTTCTCCCCGTGTCCGCATGGGTTTCCTCCAGGTGCTCCGGTTTCCCCCACAGTCCAAAGACACGCGGGTTAGGCTAATTGGTGGCTCTAAATTGACCGAAGGTGTGAATGGTTGTTTGTCTCTGTGTGTCAGCCCTGCGATGACCTGGCGACTTGTCTGGGGTGTGCCCCGCCTCTCGTCCATAGTCAGCTTGTGTATGTAAGTGCACGTTCATTGCCAATTCTTTGTGTGCATAGTAGAAACAACAACACCTAACAGTATTTCAAATTGCTGTATTGGTCAATGCAGTTTTAATTTTACTCACTGATGGTTTAAACATTGGTTAATGCAGGTGTTAATAATGTAGCTTATTCTCCATCTCATCTCATCTCATCTCATTATCTCTAGCCACTTTATCCTGTTCTACAGGGTCGCAGGCAAGCTGGAGCCTATCCCAGCTGACTACGGGCGAAAGGCGGGGTACACCCTGGACAAGTCGCCAGGTCATCACAGGGCTGACACATACAACCCCGATTCCAAAAAAGTTGGGACAAAGTACAAATTGTAAATAAAAACGGAATGCAATGATGTGGAAGTTTCAAAATTCCATATTTTATTCAGAATAGAACATAGATGACATATCAAATGTTTAAACTGAGAAAACGTATCATTTAAAGAGAAAAATTAGGTGATTTTAAATTTCATGACAACAACACATCTCAAAAAAGTTGGGACAAGGCCATGTTTACCACTGTGAGACATCCCCTTTTCTCTTTACAACAGTCTGCAAACGTCTGGGGACTGAGGAGACAAGTTGCTCAAGTTTAGGGATAGGAATGTTAACCCATTCTTGTCTAATGTAGGATTCTAGTTGCTCAACTGTCTTAGGTCTTTTTTGTTGTATCTTCCGTTTTATGATGCGCCAAATGTTTTCTATGGGTGAAAGATCTGGACTGCAGGCTGGCCAGTTCAGTACCCGGACCCTTCTTCTACGCAGCCATGATGCTGTAATTGATGCAGTATGTGGTTTGGCATTGTCATGTTGGAAAATACAAGGTCTTCCCTGAAAGAGACGTCGTCTGGATGGGAGCATATGTTGATCTAGAACCTGGATATACCTTTCAGCTTTGATGGTGTCTTTCCAGATGTGTAAGCTGCCCATGCCACACGCACTAATGCAACCCCACACCATCAGAGATGCAGGCTTCTGAATTGAGCGCTGATAACAACTTGGGTCGTCCTTCTCCTCTTTAGTCCGAATGACACGGCGTCCCCGATTTCCATAAAGAAGTTCAAAATTTTGATTCGTCTGACCACAGAACAGTTTTCCACTTTGCCACAGTCCATTTTAAATGAGCCTTGGCCCAGAGAAGACGTCTGTGCTTCTGGATCATGTTTAGATATGGCTTCTTCTTTGAACTATAGAGTTTTAGCTGGCAACGGCGGATGGCACGGTGAATTGTGTTCACAGATAATGTTCTCTGGAAATATTCCTGAGCCCATTTTGTGATTCCCAATACAGAAGCATGCCTGTATGTGACGTAGTGCCGTCTAAGGGCCCGAAGATCATGGGCACCCGGTATGGTTTTCCGGCCTTGACCCTTACGCACAGAGATTCTTCCAGATTCTCTGAATCTTTTGATGATATTATGCACTGTAGATGATGATATGTTCAAACTCTTTGCAATTTTACACTGTTGAACTCCTTTCTGATATTGCTCCACTATTTGTTGGTGCAGAATTAGGGAGATTGGTGATCCTCTTCCCATCTTTACTTCTGAGAGCCGCTGCCGCTCCAAGATGCTCTTTTTATACCCAGTCATGTTAATGACCTATTGCCAATTGACCTAATGAGTTGCAATTTGGTCCTCCAGCTGTTCCTTTTTTGTACCTTTAACTTTTCCAGCCTCTTATTGCCCCTGTCCCAACTTTTCTGAGATGTGTTGCTGTCATGAAATTTCAAATGAGCCAATATTTGGCATGAAATTTCAAAATGTCTCACTTTCGACATTTGATATGTTGTCTATGTTCTATTGTGAATACAATATCAGTTTTTGAGATTTGTAAATTATTGCATTACGTTTTTATTTACAATTTGTACTTTGTCCCAACTTTTTTGGAATCGGGGTTGTAGACACAGACAACCATTCACACTCACATTCACACCTACGGTCAATTTAGAGCCACCAGTTAACCTAACCTGCATGTTTTTGGACTGTGGGGGAAACCGGAGCACCCGGAGGAAACCCACGCGGACACGGGGAGAACATGCAAACTCCACACAGAAAGGCCCTCGCCAGCCACAGGGCTCGAACCCGGACCTTCTTGCTGTGAGGCGACAGCGCTAACCACCACACCACCGTGCCGCCCTTATTCTTCATATTATATAAAAACATACAAGTGTTAGTTTCTTGTTGGGGTGTTAATAGCAGCAGAAGTAGAGTTTCCTGAAAACACCATCGTTACAGTGAGTGTATGGCAGTGTTAGAGATATATGTACCTTGGCTGCTGGTTCTAAGCTGTAATAGAAGAGTGCATGTCTCTGAAAGACAGGGTACAGGAACAGTGCTCTGTATGACCAGTTCATGCTCCTTTCCATCCTCTAAAATGGAGGCAAGTTTGGGCTGCAGCTACAATCCAAACAAAGCAAAAAAGCTATGATGTTACATGTTGTGAGGATTACTCTAACCACATGGCAGTCAGGGAAAAAAAAAGAAAGAAAAGAAAACAGGATGTCTGTGAACATACTTGAATCCCTGCAAAGAACTCTGCACTCTCCACAGCATGACTCTGTCTGTCTGGGGCATCTAGAAAGAAACTGGAGCAACTACAAAAGATCTGTACAAAATGACAGAAAGTCGATGTTGAAATGCAGCACAGTAAACAAAATAAATAATACAACTAATAATAAAAAGTATAAACGGGGTGATCATCATGTTTTATGTGTCACAGTTGTAGAACCTGGGAGCATATTTTATTATTTGTGCACCAGTGTACACTCGCCGGCCACTTTATTAGGTACACCCATCCACCTGCTGTTTTGTGCAGTTCTCTAAACGGCCAATCCCTTGACAGCAGCACACTGCATCAAATCATGCAGACAGAAATCAAGAGCTTCAGTTCATGTTCGCTTCAAACATCAGAATGGGAAAAATTGTGATCTCAAAGTGTGACTTTCACTAGTTGGTGCCAGATGGACTGGTTTGAGTATTTCAGAAACTGCTGATCTCCTGGGGTTTTCACACACAACAGTCTCTAGAATTTACACAGAATGGCGTGAAAAACAAACAAACAAACAAACAAAAAACATCGAGTGAGTGACAGCTCTGTGTGTGGAAACGCCTTGTTGATAAGAGAGATCAGAGGAAAATGGCCAGATTGGTTCAAGCTGCCAGGAAGGATATAGCAACTCATATAATCACTCTTTACAACCGTGGTGAGCAGAAAAGCATCTCAGCATGCAACAGCAGAACAACACATTGGGTTCCACTCCTGCAGCCAAGAACAGGAGTCTTAGACTCAAGAACAAGTTCCTATTAAAGTGGCCGGTGAGTGTATATAGTATATACACTACCGTTCAAAAGTTTGGGGTCACTTTGAAATGTCGTTATTTTTGAAAGAAAAGCACTGTTCTTTTCAATGAAGATCACTTTAAACTAATCAGAAATCCACTCTATACATTGCTAATGTGGTAAATGACTATTCTAGCTGCAAATGTCTGGTTTTTGGTGCAATATCTCCATAGGTGTATAGAGGCCCATTTCCAGCAACTCTCACTCCAGTGTTCTAATGGTACAATGTGTTTGCTCATTGCCTCAGAAGGCTAATGGATGATTAGAAAACCCTTGTACAATCATGTTAGCACAGCTGAAAACAGTTGAGCTCTTTAGAGAAGCTATAAAACTGACCTTCCTTTGAGCAGATTGAGTTTCTGGAGCATCACATTTGTGGGGTCGATTAAATGCTCAAAATGGCCAGAAAAATGTCTTGACTATATTTTCTATTCATTTTACAACTTATGGTGGTAAATAAAAGTGTGACTTTTCATGGAAAACACAAAATTGTCTGGGTGACCCTAAACTTTTGAACGGTAGTGTAAGTACAAGTAATTAATATTATATAGCATATATGCACTTTACTGTCATGATGTACTATATGTACATTGTGCATATGTTCTTCTATAATATTGTCTACCCTGTCTCCAAGCCGAAGGTTGATACCATCCAGCTCGATAAAGGCTGAAGTCTGTAAGGTTGTCTCCTGCATGAGTTCCTCTTTGTTTCCATTTGGGGAAAGACGCCACCAGGTTACCACAAATCCTAGAGAGCTGTTAACACTATGGCCATCAAATGTACACTTCAACAATATGCTGGGACCCGACAGCTCAGCCACGATCTCCGGTACTGATGGAGATGGAGGTTGTTTATCTGAAAAGGAGAACTAGATGAATTAAGATGCCCCCATCAAGTTTGCAATAATATGTGGTGAGAGGAAGAACAGACACATAAACTCAGCATGTGCTTTATTAAGGTGAATCTAATCATCGTAATTAGAGTCCTTAGCTTGAGTCAAAACACAGGAGATCAACATCAAACAGATGAAATCCATAATCAAGACTGAAACACAGGCAAAAGTCGAAAAACCATAATACGGAAACAGGAAATATGAAAACGAGGGTGGCTCATACATTCAGATACAAATAAGCATGATAACACTTCACAACAAAACAAAGAAACAGCTGAATATAAATAGACAAACTACTCAAAAACTGACACAAAACAGGTGGACACAATTGGGTAACAAGTCAGTGACAGGACAAGGGCGGAGACAGGACTAGTACAGAAACGAAATCATAAACACATAGTGGTTGTCACCATGGGAACTGCAACATAAAGAGGGAATCCATGACGACGACAACATGGAAATGTTTCATCTCATCTCATTATCTCTAGCCGCTTTATCCTGTTCTACAGGGTCGCAGGCAAGCTGGAGCCTATCCCAGCTGACTACGGGCGAAAGGCGGGGTACACCCTGGACAAGTCGCCAGGTCATCACAGGGCTGACACATAGACACAGATAACCATTCACACTCTCATTCACACCTACGCTCAATTTAGAGTCACCAGTTAACCTAACCTGCATGTCCTTGGACTGTGGGGGAAACCGGAGCACCCGGAGGAAACCCACACGGACACGGGGAGAACATGCAAACTCCGCACAGAAAGGCCCTCGCCAGCCACGGGGCTCGAACCCGGACCTTCTTGCTGTGAGGCGACAGCGCTAACCACTACACCACCGTGCCACCCGGAAATGTTTCATTTTCTTTTAAATCTTTTCTCGGCTATGTTCTTGCAAAGTACATATCTGTGAGCGGCAAAAGTATGTGAACCTTTGCTTTCAGTATCTGGTGTGACCCCCTTGTGCAGCAATAACTGCAACTAAACGTTTCCGGTAACTCTTGATCAGTCCTGCACACCAGCTTGGAGGAATTTTAGCCCATTCCTCCGTACAGAACAGCTTCAACTCTGGGATGTTGGTGGGTTTCCTCACATGAACTGCTCGCTTCAGGTCCTTCCGCAACATTTCGATTGGATTAAGGTCAGGACTTTGGCTTGGCCATTCCAAAACATTCACTTTATTCTTCTTTAACCATTCTTTGGTAGAATGACTTGTGTGCTGGGCGGCATGGTGGTGTAGTGGTTAGCGCTGTCGCCTCACAGCAAGAAGGTCCGGGTTCGAGCCCCGTGGCCGGCGAGGGCCTTTCTGTGTGGAGTTTGCATGTTCTCCCCGTGTCCGCGTGGGTTTCCTCCGGGTGCTCCGGTTTCCCCCACAGTCCAAAGACATGCAGGTTAGGTTAACTGGTGACTCTAAATTGACCGTAGGTGTGAATGTGAGTGTGAATGGTTGTCTGTGTCTATGTGTCAGCCCTGTGATGACCTGGCGACTTGTCCAGGGTGTACCCCGCCTTTCGCCCGTAGTCAGCTGGGATAGGCTCCAGCTCGCCTGCGACCCTGTAGAAGGATAAAGCGGCTACAGATAATGAGATGAGATGAGATGAGATGAGATGAGATGAGATGAGACTTGTGTGCTTAGGGTCATTGTCTTGCTGCATGACTCACCTTCTCTTGAGATTCAGTTCACGGACAGATGTCCTGACATTTTCCTTTAGAATTCACTGGTATAATTCAGAATTCATTGTTCCATCAATGATGGCAAGCATGTTGAATAAGAAACCAGTTTAACAAACGCAGTGGTATTCAGTCTGTGTAAAGACATCTAAAACCTCGTTAGCTAAGTGTGATTTACTCATACAGTCATGCCATGCTTTCACCAAGTTGTTGCTACATGGTGCTGTAAAACAGACATTAGTGTATGCAGTTTGTCATCAGATACCATCTGTCAAAATGTCTGTGATGCTCCTACACCTCAGCAGGAATAACTCTAATGTGATTAGGAAATATCTCTTATATATTATAACTAATTAAATTATAAATAACTACAGCCTCCATATTCACAAAACACAAAGTAACAAGGAGCTCAGAATCATTGTGGAGACGTTCTGCTTGTATAGTAATCAAGAGACTCCACTGGGCCCCACTGATACCAGATGAGTTATTACTCAATTCCAACGGATGCCATGGAAACATCGCAGGCTAACACATCACACAACACAAACACATATGCTAAGCTCATTCAGTAGACAGTCGGCATTTTTGACTGTAATTATTTTGACTTGCATGAAAAAAGAACCTCAAGAAAGAGAGCAAAGTGCTTCTAAAAATAAAAATGTAGACAAGAAATAATTCCATAAAAATGTATTTATAATACAATTCGCACTTTAACAGTTTAGAGCTAGAAAAATCAGCACTGAATTAGTTGACACATAAGTCATTGGGTTTGGTATAATGTCAAGAAATAATTTGTAATAGCATAAAAGAGACATTATTACATAATAAATTATGATAAACTGGCACTGGGTTTACCGTTGCAACTTCCATCTCTGTTCCTGTGCTCTGGTTCACAGACTGGTTCCGTGGAATCAGAGATTTCTGTAAATATAAAATTCAGAGAAATGCTTTCATAGACATATATAAAGTACTAATAGTAAAATATAAATAAATAAATAAATAAATAAATAAATAATGCTTTATAAACAGGATAAGTGGCTACAGATAATGGATGGATGGATGTTTTATTTATATGATGACTTGCCCTCAGCACAGTAGGCCATACATCCCTGTGTAGGCTGGAGCTGATACACATAGAACTGCCCACAGTTACGCACAGAGACAGGCATTCGAAACAGACAGCACTCCTTCTTGGGCCTACTGAACAGCTGCCAGGTAGCACAAGCAGTTAGCCTCTTAACCTCCATCGGGTGCGGTAGAGTTTCCCCTTCAGCAAGAGAAAGCCACACTGGAGCTTGGGTACCACAGTGATTCACCTAGACAGATCACAGAAAGTAATAGCTTCTCAATGTACAATACTGTATATGGCCAAAAATTTGTGGACACCAGACCATCACACCCAGGTATGATTTTTAAACATCTTATACTAGATTTAATCAGAATCAGAAGCACTTTATTGCCAGGTATGTTACACACACGAGGAATTTGACTCCGGTTCAACTTAGCTTTCATAGTACAGACAGAAAGAAAGTATAGGAAGAAAAAAACACACACACAGAGAGAATCTCACTGCAGTGAACTCCAGGGGGAGAATCGTGTTTCTACAGCGACGGCCTTGAAGGCAGTGCTGGCTGGGAGAGCCAAGATAAGATTGGAATTTGTTTAGACTTAAGATGGGTAGATGTGTCCTTTTTCGCTGAACCCACTTGTCCATTCTGGCCACCAAAATGATCCATTTCTCTTTGCAAAGCCATCAACTTCTCCATGATGTTATCAATGTTGCAACTCAAGTTCTGAACAGCCACAGTCTGAGTGCCGACAGCTCTGCCCACCGCCTCAATCATGTCGGGCAGCTTAATCCTCCCTTTGCTGTTAGAATAGCCTCCGCTCTTCAGGGAAGACTTTCTACTAGATGTTGGAGTGCAGCTGTGGGGATTTGTGTTCACTCAGTCACAAGAACATTAGTGAGGTCAGGCACTGATGACAGGTGAGAAGACCGTGTGCAGTCTGCATTCCAGTTCATCCCAAAGGTGTTCAGTGGGGTGGAGGTCAGGGCTCTGTGCAGGACACTCGAGTTCTTACACACCAGCTGCAACAAACCATTTCTTCATAGACGCTGGTTTGTGCACTGGGGCATTTTTATGCTGGAACAGGTCTGGACCGTTTAGTTCCATTGAAGGGAAATCCTACAGCAAGCAAAGATATTCTGAAAGCAATTGTGTCCTTCCAAATTTGTGGCAACAGTTTAGGGAAGACCCACATATGGGTGTACTGGTCAAGTGTCCACAAACATTTGGCCATATATACGGTATACTGTAACTTGGACATGTGTGTAAATGCATGTATGTAGAATATGTACTCAATAGATGCACACAAGCTAAGAGTACAGGAGGCAATGCTTTAAATTTTAAAATGGCCCTTTATATATTAAGTGAAATTGCAGAGTACCCAAGTTCATATACATGTGACATATTTTTATCTTGTTCCAACACGACACAATATATTGTGCAATTTATAAACACTGATCGTTTTTTTTATTTGCTATTATTCATACCTTATTTTCTACAGCAGCATCAGGATGAACAAGCAAGCTAAGTATTTTATTTCACAAGGAGGCATATGATAATAAAGCTCCTGAATCCTGACAGAATCTTTTCGAGACATTCTCTTTTCAGATGGCCTTTTTCTGGATTTACAAGGCAATATCAATATTTTATGAAATTATTTAACTTCTTAAATACCTCATCTCATTATCTCTAGCCACTTTATCCTGTTCTACAGGGTCGCAGGCAAGCTGGAGCCTATCCCAGCTGACTACGGGCGAAAGGCGGGGTACACCCTGGACAAGTCGCCAGGTCATCACAGGGCTGACACATAGACACAGACAACCATTCACACTCACATTCACACCTACGGTCAATTTAGAGTCACCAGTTAACCTAACCTGCATGTCTTTGGACTGTGGGGGAAACCGGAGCACCCGGAGGAAACCCACGCGGACACGGGGAGAACATGCAAACTCTGCACAGAAAGGCCCTCGCCGGCCATGGGGCTCGAACCCGGACCTTCTTGCTGTGAGGCGACAGCGCTAACCACTACACCACCGTGCCGCCCTTCTTAAATACTTTTCAGATATTTATTTATTTATTTATTTATTTACACAAATATATTTTCTTGCAGTGGTTAGCACTGTCGCCTTACAGCAAGAAGGTCCGGGTTCGAGCCCCGTGGCCGGCGAGGGCCTTTCTGTGCGGAGTTTGCATGTTCTCCCCGTGTCCGCGTGGGTTTCCTCCGGGTGCTCCGGTTTCCCCCACAGTCCAAAGACATGCAGGTTAGGTTAACTGGTGACTCTAAATTGAGCGTAGGTGTGAATGTGAGTGTGAATGGTTGTCTGTGTCTATGTGTCAGCCCTGTGATGACCTGGCAACTTGTCCAGGGTGTACCCCGCCTTTCACCCGTAGTCAGCTGGGATAGGCTCCAGCTTGCCTGCGACCCTGTAGAACAGGATAAAGCGGCTACAGATAATGAGATGAGATGAGAAATTTTTTAAAGCCAAATCAAAAGACAAATGAAAAGAAAATGTCTTTCTATTTGGTGTGTTTACTCATTTCAGAGGGAATAGTAAAACATGTTTTACACGACGTAACAGAACTCCATTGGTAATCCAGGGATTAACTATTCGAGAAGCTTCACTTTTCATTACAAATAAATATTGTCTGAGGCAGCCCAAATGTATCACCCGGCTGCTCCATTAAGTTAAATGCTGCCTTGTAAACACAAGGTTCTTGTGCTCTTGGCATAAAATAATTGCATCTATGATTCTGGATTTGTGTGAAAATGAACAAAGGGACCAATGAAACTAAAACGTTACTGCTCTTTTTTGCTTGTGCATCATTGTTCCTTGGAAAATGGAAGCCACACCTACATGATGACCAGAGGTGGACAGTAACGAAGTACATTTACTTGAGTACTGTACTTAGTACACTTTTGGAAACTTATGACTTTAACTTCACTACATTTGAAAGACAGATATCGTACTTTTTACTCCACTACATTTCTGTCAAGGTCCTCGTTACTCGTTACGATGACACGGCTTTGAAAGTGGATGTTTTTTCTTTTCTTTTCTAAAAGGTGATTGTTTTTTTCGCAGGTGAGACTGAGACAGACTATCAGTAATCACTAGGGTCACGTCACGTCCATAGACTGTATAAAATCAAGTTCAGTGATTTCTCAGCAGCGTTATTTAACTCGATCAGTTGATGGCAGAATGGAAGGAGGCGGTTCTTCTAGGGAATGCACGCACTCATGGCTTTACCTAGAACCCATGTTTCAGTTTTCTGAAAGGATTAAAGATTCGTTTCATTTTAAATGTTTGCTTTGTTTGACGAAAACGAACCACATGACGGCCTACAAAAACTCGCCGTCCAACCTGCGGAAGCATATTGAGGGATAGAAATGTTTTATTCCAAGAGAAAGCTTGCAATGAAGTTGTCTGTGCTTTTAGAGCTAGTGGTAATGTTGCAATAGCTAAGCAGTCTGGTTAGTCAAATGACTTTCTATGGATTTGCCCGCCAAGTTGCCGTAGCCTTGTCCACGGCTAACGTTAACACACAGCTAGTTAACTTGGACACTGTTAGTTAGCATGTAAAAATGGAGTTACGCTAACATGAATAACATTAACTTATCTAAAGTCCTTTCAGAAATATGTTTTAGCATAATCTTGCCAAATAAACAGAATGTAGAAATCTTTCTTTTCTAGTAGCGTTAGCTACCCAATATGATTTTGAGTTTGAAAAGCGTTTACTAGCGTCAGGTGGAGCTTCACTGACTAGCTAGCTTAATGTTAAACCTCCATGATGGCACAGCATGCGTTCATTTTGTGAATTCACATTTCTGTCTTTGGTAAAGTTCACATTGTAGCTTTTGTGACCTTGCATAATTACTATAGCTGCTATGCATTTTTAACCAGTCGCCAAAGAGAAAAACTAGCTAGCATCTTATTGATGATTCTGCTTGGTTGTAAGTTGTGTTTCATTTTGTAACATTCTACCAGGCGTATATTCTACAGGTTCGACAAGTTAGTCAGTAAATCCAGTCGGTTGCTTCAGAGGCATTAGGTTTTGTAAACGTTGTGGCAATAATATAACGATGCGTTGACAGAAAATGTACTTTTAATACTTAAGTATTTTTAAAAGCAAGTACTTCAGTACTTTAACTAAAGTAAAAATTTGACTGGACAACTTTCACTTGTATCGGAGTAACATTTGACCAGTGGGATCTGTACTCTGACTTCAGTAATGAAGTTGGGTAGTTTGTCCACCTCTGATGATGACCATGTACTTTAACTTTTAAAATGTCTGAACTCTAAAGGAATTTTCCAAAATCAGTGTGAACATGCATGTAAAATACAGTGTGGCGTGTTACAGCACATTTGAGCCTGACATTAGCTTCTGATCTTGGGTAAATGAAACATATTTACTGTACCTCCACACACTTGGTGGGCATTTGAGCTGGTTTATCAAAGATCTGGAGCTTATACCAGCCAGGTGTCAGTGAGTGGTCACAGATCAGCTTCTCCTGCAGGCCAGACTGGAGAAGCTGCTGAGAGCTAAAACTTGTGCTCCGGTACGGGTTCTGCAAAACCATGTGACCCCCTGGATTGCACTCAGGAGGTTCCACTGAGGACACACACACACACACACACACACACACACACACACACACACACACACACACACACAGAGAAAAATCGTAGCATCATCATAAATTTCTTCAGAAACATCGTTCACTGTTTCCCACAGATCTGAAGTAAATATAATCTATGGGAAGAATAGTGTTATTAATACAATGCAAAATCTTCAAGTGAATTTTGGATTTTACTGTGTACCTACGATTGAAAAAGCTTTATATGAACGGTCAAATGCAGTTTGTGCTGATTTACATATGTCTCATGTACAGTACATTAAAACAATGATTACCGAGAACAAAAATGAAAGTAAAATGCAAAATGGTGCCGTGACGCCCGGTTTGTTTTCAGGTTTTTAAAAATATGATTAAAACTACTGAAATGGTCAGTGGAATGATTGATCTATAATTAAGGAAACAGAAGCAACAGAGTCTATTTCGTTTTGTGTTATATTCCTCTGTTTAACCCTCGGTGCTCTGCTGAGCATTTGAATTCCATGACAGTTTAGAATTTAAAACCAAACGAAATCACAAAAAAACAAACAACAACAAAAACAGTTTTAACAGCCAACAGCTTCTGACAAGCTGAACTACTTAAAATCTTCAAGATGAGCACTCGAAACCATGACCAGAACAATGACAGTCATTCAAATTCAGCACAAGGCAAGTGGGGAAAAACATAGGGGTGGGTATTATAGCAAAAAATATTATACTAAGGTACTAAAAGATATTTGCAGAAAACTTCAGTATAAATATTGGGCAAGGAATAAGAAATTAAAAACCAATGCAATCTAATAATGGAGTAAGTTTAGGGTGACCAGATTTCCCTAGTCCGAAACCGGGACACTTTTTGCGCGCGACCATGCTCGTGCACGCACACCTTTTTTTTACGTAAACGTGACACTCAGAGAGGTGCTCTTATCATTTTGTTGAAGTTCACATTTATCAACATCTCACATGAAATAAAACAAACAGGCATTTTGTTATCTAGTAGCATAGTGGTATACAGATCAGTTAAATTATGGTCAGACAACAGATTTTGTAATGGCTGAGAATAGGCCAGGCTACGTCCATAGGCCACATTTAAACTGATTTATTTCCCCTGTTTGTGAGAACACCAAGAAGAATGCATATGCACATGTAGGCTATATCTCTAAAATTGTATGCACTATAGCATGAACTTAAAGTAGATATGTGACCTCAACATAGCCTAGGTCAGGATCAACCTTACTAACCGTTCCCCACAACTGAATGAATAAAGCAAGAAGATGTGGACAAAGTGAGCACTTTAATGGAAGGTGCAACAAGCTGTTCAACACAGCAATATGGCCAAACTGTCAGAATGGTATGTTAAACAGAAACAAAAAAAGAGACAAGTGATTTGAGAATATATACTACGGAAGCCGCGAGAGGCCCTTCATATAATCCTTTTTTTTTTAATTCACCTTGTTATCCCGAGATAACGACATAATTAATTCAGGATCTCGAGAAAACAACACAACTAATTCGAGATCTCGAGAAAACAAAACCGTTATTCCGTGATCTCGAGAAAACAAAACAATTATTTCAAGATCTCAAGTAAACAGCTGAGAAATGGTTCATTCAGGTGCGCCAAGAGACTTGTGATATGCTGACTTTGGGGCTATTTCTCATTCTGTATTGACGCAACTTTGGTCATTAGAATGTCTGGAATAATCGATCACCTAATAAGGCAATATTTTGATCAGGGGTTGACACAGGGAGAGATTGCATTAAGTCTTTTAATAAGGGATAATTTCAAAATTAGTCCGCGGCACCTCCGCAAAAGACTGGCCCGGCTTCGTCTCTACCGACGGAGATACAGTGATCCAGCTGAGATCATGAAATAAAACAAACAGGCATTTTGTTATCTAGTAGCATAGTGGTATACAGATCAGTTAAATTATGGTCAGACAACAGATTTTGTAATGGCTGAGAATAGGCCAGGCTATGTCCATAGGCCACATTTAAACTATATCTCTAAAATTGTATGCACTATAGCATGAACTTAAAAAGTAGATATGTGACCTCAACATAGCCTAGGTCAGAATCAACCTTACTAACCATTCCCCACAACTGAATGAATAAAGCAAGAAGATGTGTACAAAAGTGAACACTTTAATGGAAGGTGCAACAAGCTGTTCAACACAGCAATATGGCCAAACTGTCAGAATGGTATGTTAAACAGAAACAAAAAAGAGACAAGTGATTTGAGAATATATACTACGTAAGCCGTGAGAGGCCCTTCATATAATCTTTTTTTTTTATTCACCTTGTTATCCCGAGATAACGACATAATTAATTCAGGATCTCGAGAAAACAACACAACTAATTCGAGATCTCGAGAAAACAAAACCGTTATTCCGAGATCTCAAGAAAACAAAACAATTATTTCATGATCTCGAGTAAACGGCTGAGAAATGGTTCATTCAGGTGCGCCAAGAGACTTGTGATATGCTGACTTTGGGGCTATTTCTCATTCTGTATAGACGCAACTTTAGTCATTAGAATGTCTGGAATAATCGATCACCTAATAAGGCAATATTTTGATCAGGGGTTGACACAGGGAGAGATTGCATTCAGTCTTTTAATAAGGGATAATTTCAAAATTAGCCCGCGGCACCTCCGCAGAAGACTGGCCCGGCTTCGTCTCTACCGACGGAGATACAGGGATCCAGCTGAGATCATGAAATAATTGTTTTGTTTTCTCGAGAACTCGAAATAACGGTTTTGTTTTCTCAAGATCTCGAATTAGTTGTGTTGTTTTCTCAAGATCCTGAATTAATTATGTCGTTATCTCGGGATAACAAGGTGAATAAAAAAAGATTATATGAAGGGCCTCTCGCGGCTTCCGTAAATATACACTCAAACAAAACAGCAATAAAGGAGGAGAGGGGCGACAGCCCGAGGAAAGCCCCCACAGGAGCGCACATCATTTGCAACATAGGCTACCCAACTCAGTACAAGAACAAAACACTTACAGTACAGTGTGTGCAGTAGGCTTCGTGCGCATTGTTCTGCGCCTCTCGGAGGAAGGGGTAGGTGCCCTGTAAATCTTTGGAAAAGGTACATTTTCTTTTCGGCATAATTGCTGCGGCATTACTGCTGCTAGCTGCTAGACAAAGAACATTCGCGCCAGTTAATGTTTATTTTATTGTTGCATGGCAACACGTTCTGTTGTCTGGAATAATGTGGCTAAATAAACACCCATGCCACAGGGCCAGGGGGCAGTAACCAGGAAAGTTTGCGATTCCTGTCAATTCATCAAAATAGTAAATGCAGACATTTATCCGTTAATGATTCCCACGCTGCTCAGTCGCAAACGTCGCAAGTGGCGAAAACTGGGACATATCCGTGTCCTGACAGACTTTTGTCGGGACTCGGGACACACAACCCCAAATCGGGACTGTCCCGGTAAAACCAGGACGTCTGGTCACCCTAAGTAAGTTAATGCTATCAAAGCACTGACTGTACCTGCAATACACTCAGAGCGGAGTGTGCAGAAATGTAATCGACTATATAATGATTTCAATGTCATATTGTCACATTCCCCAGCTCTGGGAAAAAAAAAAGGATATTATCCAAATGCCCTTAAAACTTTATTTAATATATGATTTTTCAATGTAATGTGGTTCAAGATGGCAGACCAAGAGATATTCTGTATCGACATATGATTTAAGCAGCTCAACTGACTGCATTGTGAAGTTAGCTTGGCACTGTTTGTACTGCATATTTTATTCAGGCTTACAGTATGTATTATAAACTATGCACTAAAGCAGCGGCTGTTCTAACAGATCTAAACACCGTTAACCTGGAACCATTTGCAGACAGGGGTGAAGATGCAGCTCCTCAAAATTCAGAGACTGTCTCCAATCCCAGTATTTCCAGAAACATTTCACCTTCTGTCAGCTCCTTTACAAATAACAGTGCTGAATCTACGCCAAGAAGGAGACCAACAAGTGGCATCAATTCCAAAGACGGGCCTCAAGCGTCTATTAGAAGATGTGCTTCTCTAGAAAGCTTGCCCGCACAGACAGCCCCGTTTCATGGACTACGTCGCCGTTGTATGTCAGAATCATATGCCAGCTACAAGCCAGACTCATTGTGGTGTAGGATCACAGTCTGCCCTTTTCCTAACGAGGTCTTTCAACCTACTGCGATTTGCCAGCAAGAAGAGAGAGAGGAGATGAAGAGGAAGGCCCAACGTGAGCGAGAACAGGCAGCTCGAGTCACTAAGTTGGGCCTGGACTGTAACGTACTAATAAAGAGAGAAGAGTATTCACTGGAAAATTACTTAAGCACACCAACAAAAGACAGCAACTTGTGAAGACATCTTGAAGCATGATAAAAGTGTTATTTAAAAAAAAAAGAAAATCAAACTGAGAGTTATATTCAGTTTCTGTTGGATTAATTTTTTTCCTGCTGGTTGAGTAACCTTCACAACACCGATTCACATTTTCTCTTGTATAGAAAAAGACTGTATAAATTAAACTATTCTATTGAATGAATTAAAAAAATTTTTTCGTTTGTTTTTCTAATAAGCTATAGAAGGCCAAAATGGGCATAATTACTAATTACAGTGAAGGTCAACAATCTAAAATTCATGGTTTCTGTAGAAGTTTAGATGAAATGAGATACAGGAAAAAATAAAAACCAAGATATGTAAATTAGTCTTTGTAAGGTACTATTGGGATGAACATCATCGTCTCAGAAGATCATTTTCCCTCAGTTGGTCTGCTGATGATGGTGGCGGGGAACATCGATGAGTTGCTCCACAGCATCCTATACTAGTGCATCTCAAAAAATTAGAATATTGTGAAAAAGTTCAATATTTTCCATCAGTTATTTCTCTCATCTCTCGTTATCTGTAGCCGCTTTATCCTGTTCTACAGGGTCGCAGGCAAGCAGGAGCCTATCCCAGCTGACTACGGGCGAAAGGCGGGGTACACCCTGGACAAGTCGCCAGGTCATCACAGGGCTGACACATAGACACAGACAACCATTCACACTCACATTCACACCTACGGTCAATTTAGAGTCACCAGTTAACCTAACCTGCATGTCTTTGGACTGTGGGGGAAACCGGAGCACCCGGAGGAAACCCACGCGGACACGGGGAGAACATGCAAACTCCACACAGAAAGGCCCTTGCCGGCCACGGGGCTCGAACCTGGACCTTCTTGCTGTGAGGCGACAGTGCTAACCACTACACCACCGTGCCGCCCCCATCAGTTATTTAAGAAAGTGAAAATGTTATATATTATAGGCTCATTACACATAAACTAAAATGTTTCAAGCATTTTTCTATTTTAATTTTAATCAGTATGGCATACAGTACAAAAACATAAAATCTCAAAATATTAGAATATTTCATTTCGAGTTTGAGTAAAACAGTATGAGCACAGTGTATCTCTCGGTCTAGTTCAGTACACACAACCACAATCATGGGGAAGACTGCTGACTTGACTGTTGTCCAGAAGATGATCACTGATGCCCTCCACAAGGAGGGTAAGCCACAAAAGGTCATTGCTGAAAAGGGTGGCTGGAAAAGGTGCACAAGCAACAGGGATGGCCGCAGTCTTGAGAGGATTGTCAAGAAAAGTTGATTCAAGAACTTGGGAGAGCTTCACAAGGAGTGGACTGAGGCTGGTGTCAGTGTATCAAGACCCATCACGAACAGACATCTTCAAGAAAGGGGATACAACTTTCGCATTCCTAATATCAAGCTACTCCTGAGCCAGAGACAATGTCAGAAGTGTCTTATCTGGGCTAAGGAGAGAAAGAAATGGACTGTTGCTCAGTGGTCCAAAGTCCTCTTTTCAGATGAAATTACATTTTGCATTTAATTTGGAAATCACGGTTCTAGAGTCTGGAGGAAGAGTGGAGAGGCACAGAATCCAAGGTGTTTGAAGCCCAGTGTGAAGTTTCCACAGTCTGTGATGATTTGGGGTGCCATGTCATCTGCTGGTGTTGGTCCATTGTATTTTATCAAGTCCAAAGTCAACACAGCCATCTACCAGGAAATTTTAGAGCACTTCATGCTTCCATCTGCTGACTAGCTTTTTGGAGATGCTGATTTCCTTTTCCAGCAGGACTTAGCACCTACCCACAGTGCCAAAACTACTACCAAATGGTTTGCTGACCATGATATTACTGTGTTTGATTGACCAGCCAACTTGCCTGACCTGAACCCCATCGAGAATCTATGGGGTATTGTCAAGAGGAAGATGAGAAACACCCGACCCAAAAATACAGATACGCTGAAGGCCTCTATCAAAGCAACCTGGGCTTCAATAACACCTCAGCAGTGCCACAGACTGATCACCTCCATGCCACACCGCATTGATACAGTAATTCATGGTAAAGGAGCCCCAACCATGTATTGAGTGTATAAATGAATGCATGCGACAGTCAAAGTCGAGGTTATTGTTCCTTTTACATGATGACCAGAGGTGGACAAAGTACCCATCTTCATTACTGAAGTCAAAGTGCAAACCCCACTGGTCAAATGTTACTCCGATACAAGTGAAAGTTGTCCAGTCAAATTTTTACTGAAGTTAAAGTACTGAAGTACTTGCTTTTAAAATACTTAAGTATTGGGGGTCATGTGGCGCAATGCGAGGAACGGCTGCCTAGAATTGTGCTCCGCGAAGCTCTGCTGTAATTATCATTTAAACTTCATTTTAAACCAGAGATCTACAACCCCGATTCCAAAAAAGTTGGGACAAAGTACAAATTGTAAATAAAAACAGAAGGCAATGATGTGGAAGTTTCAAAATTCCATATTTTATTCAGAATGGAACATAGATGACATATCAAATGTTTAAACTGAGAAAATGTATCATTTAAAGAGAGAAATGAGGTGATTTTAAATTTCATGACAACACATCTCAAAAAAGTTGGGACAAGGCCATGTTTACCACTGTGAGACATCCCCTTTTCTCTTTACAACAGTCTGTAAACGTCTGGGGACTGAGGAGACAAGTTGCTCAAGTTTAGGGATAGGAATGTTAACCCATTCTTGTCTAATGTAGGATTCTAGTTGCTCAACTGTCTTAGGTCTTTTTTGTCGTATCTTCCGTTTTATGATGAGCCAAATGTTTTCTATGGGTGAAAGATCTGGACTGCAGGCTGGCCAGTTCAGTACCCGGACCCTTCTTCTACGCAGCCATGATGCTGTAATTGACGCAGTATGTGGTTTGGCATTGTCATGTTGGAAAATGCAAGGTCTTCCCTGAAAGAGACGTCGTCTGGATGGGAGCATATGTTGCTCTAGAACCTGGATATACCTTTCAGCATTGATGGTGTCTTTCCAGGTGTGTAAGCTGCCCATGCCGCACGCACTAATGCAACCCCATACCATCAGAGATGCAGGCTTCTGAACTGAGCGCTGATAACAACTTGGGTCGTCCTTCTCCTCTTTAGTCCGAATGACACGGCGTCCCTGATTTCCATAAAGAACTTCAAATTTTGATTCGTCTGACCACAGAACAGTTTTCCACTTTGCCACAGTCCATTTTAAATGAGCCTTGGCCCAGAGAAGACGTCTGCGCTTCTGGATCATGTTTAGATACGGCTTCTTCTTTGAACTATAGAGTTTTAGCTGGCAATGGCGGATGGCACGGTGAATTGTGTTCACAGATAATGTTCTCTGGAAATATTCCTGAGCCCATTTTGTGATTTCCAATACAGAAGCATGCCTGTATGTGATGCAGTGCCGTCTAAGGGCCCGAAGATCACGGGCACCCAGTATGGTTTTCCGGCCTTGACCCTTATGCACAGAGATTTGTCCAGATTCTCTGAATCTTTTGATGATATTATGCACTGTAGATGATGATATGTTCAAACTCTTTGCAATTTTACACTGTCAAACTCCTTTCTGATATTGCTCCACTATTTGTCGGTGCAGAATTAGGGGGATTGGTGATCCTCTTCCCATCTTTACTTCTGAGAGCCGCTGCCACTCCAAGATGCTCTTTTTATACCCAGTCATGTTAATGACCTATTGCCAATTGACCTAATGAGTTGCAATTTGGTCCTCCAGCTGTTCCTTTTTGTACCTTTAACTTTTCCAGCCTCTTATTGCCCCTGTCCCAACTTTTTTGAGATGTGTTGCTGTCATGAAATTTCAAATGAGCCAATATTTGGCATGAAATTTCAAAATGTCTCACTTTCGACATTTGAGATGTTGTCTATGTTCTATTGTGAATACAATATCAGTTTTTGAGATTTGTAAATTATTGCATTCTGTTTTTATTTACAATTTGTACTTTGTCCCAACTTTTTTGGAATCGGGGTTGTATAGTTGGTTAGCGAGAATAGCGGTAAAGTATCTAAAAAATGGCAAAAAGCTCGAAGACACCGGCTGGTGGGGACATTAAAAAGCATTTACGTTCACAAGAAGTGGGAGATAAAGATGGCGGTGCTAACGCTAGGGCCGAAACATCCAGAAGCCACTTCTCTCAGGAGATAAGCCAGGATATTAGCAATATTAATGTGGCTCTGACAAAGATCTCTAGCGAAATAGAGGGACTGGTGGAAATTCGCCGGACCACCGCATCAACCGAAGCCAAAGTCTCCACTTTAATCTCACGAATTGACGAGATGGAGAGGCGGGTGGAATACCTTGAATCAGTGGATAAAGACTGGCAGGCTACCCCTCCCGCTAGTAAGAAGGATGTAGATTCTATTTGGGAGAAGTTGGAAGATATGGAAAATCGTGCAAGGCGTAATAATGTCCAGTTTGAGAGAAGTGACTAAGTTTGTGGAGGACCTGATCCCGGAGCTGCTTAGCATCGACAGAAGATCGAACGAGCACATGGAGTACCCACTCAACGCCCGTCCGATACTGGCGAATACTGGCGAAGTTTCTACGATCATCCGACAGGGATTTGGTGCTACGAGCGGCTAGGAACAAGGCCAAGTTGAGCTGAGACAACAACAACATCATGCTCTTCCCGGACTACTCCTGGTCTACAATGGTGAAACGTGATAAGTTTAGAGACTGCAAGAAAAAGCTACATGACCGGGGGGTGAGCTTTCGACTGTTGTATCCCGCCACATTGAAAGTTACGTGCGAGGAGGGTGAGAAGACTTTTATTTGCCCAAAGAAAGCCATGGCTTTTATTAATACCATGTAATGAGTGTGAGTATTGACCGAGCTGAAGGCGAGAAAAATAGATTCTTCATTTAGACTACCGTTATGCTTGTGTGTCGAGTTTTAACGATTTTCAATTAATGCTACCTAAAATGAAGCGACGTCAGGGTTCTGGTTAAGCTAATGTACAGCAGTGGAGCCTGCAGGCACTTGGGAGGGAGACTTGTAGAGGAGTCATGGACCACTGATTTTTTGTAAACGTCATACTGGGGGGTAACAGAATGTGCATAGTTCTGGTTTCAATGCATATTCTTTGTGTGAGGGTTCTTTGGGGTTATTTTGTGTTAAGTCACCAATGCAGTGTTTTGTTTCAGGGATTTGGTTGTAAGCTTTCTGTACTCTTATGCGCTGATGGTCCCAAATATCTCATCTCATTATCTCTAGCTGCTTTATCCTTCTACAGGGTCGCAGGTGAGCTGGAGCCTATCCCAGCTGACTACGGGCGAAAGGCGGGGTACACCCTGGACAAGTCGCCAGGTCATCGCAGGGCTGACACAGAAACACAGACAACCATTCACACCTATGGTCAATTTAGAGTCACCAGTTAACCTAACCTGCATGTCTTTGGACTGTGGGGGAAACCGGAGCACCCGGAGGAAACCCACGCGGACACGGGGAGAACATGCAAACTCCGCACAGAAAGGCCCTCGCCGGCCACGGGGCTCGAACCCGGACCTTCTGAGCTCCGTATCAATGCGCTGCCGAAGCGCGCAGAAGGTGTTAGTACGCCTGTCGTTATAGTGCGGACTTTCCATAGCATAGAAAATCGCTACGTTTCAATTTTTTTAACTGAACTTTTTTCATATCACTGGTCATATAAACCTATGTAAACAGGAAAAACGCGGAAGAGTTTGGTCGCATCTAACTACAGCCCCAAAAAATACCATTGGCCATACTGAGCCTAGCTACATTGCTAACAGGAGTGACAGCGTGTCTGACTGACTGGGAGGTCGCGCAAAGCTCGGAGAGGTACGGAGCAGCTCGTCTCAATTCAGATAAGAGCATATTTCATTATGGAAGTACGGTGGACTGTTCCTTTAAATCCCAGAGGAAGGGACTACACTTTTTTTTCTCCAGTACATAAGATATACTCAAGGATAGATTTCTTTTTATTATCTGTCTCTTATACCTTCAGTGCTTGGCTGCTCAATAGGAAATATAGTAATTTCTGATCAGGCCTGTGTATGTTTAGAACTTCAGCCCTATTGTGAAAGACTGTGTTCTACTAGATGGCGGCTTAACTCCCCTATCTTACAAGATTCTGACAATATTGTATGGATGAAGGCGGAGCTAGATTTATATGTTGCGACTAATTGGTCCACAGGTACATCTATGGGTGTGGCCTGGGAGGCTCTTAAGGCTGTCATCAGAGGCCGTATTATTTCATTCACTTCATATATCAAAAAGACAAAAGCAAAGGAACTTTTGGAATTGGAAACAAAAATTCAAAGTTTAGAAGCAGAGCTAAAAAGACACGTCAAACAACATCCTTAAGGAATTAACACAATTAAAATACCAGTACAATGTCATCTTGTCTAAAAAAATGGAATTTCTTTTATTTAAGGCCAGACAAACCTTTTTTGAGTCGGGTGACAAAACAGGGAAGCTACTTGCCAGGTTTATCAAAGAGCGAGAGCAGGTTTCCACTATCCCAGCGATCAGGACGTTAACTGGAGGTACACTAACAGCAACTGGAGATATTAATAAACGTTTTAGAGAATTTTATATTGGCCTTTACAGTTCTACATCTACCTCAACAGAGGAAGAAATGCTTGCTTTCCTGGAGCCATTAGAGCTTCCTAAATTGTCTGAGAGACAAAAACAAATTCTAGATGAAGATATTACTGTGGAAGAGCTGATGGAAGTAATAAATGCACTTCCTGCGGGAAAATCGCCAGGCCCCGATGGCTTTACTGCAGACTTCTTTAAGAGCTTTGCAACAGAGCTAGCGCCACTGTTGCTAGATCTATACGTCGAGTCACTGGATAAGGGGATATTACCTCAAACTCTGAGACAGGCACTGATCACCTTGGTTCCTAAAAAGGGGAGAGACCCCATAGAACGTAAGAACTATCGTCCAATTTCTTTAATTCAATTGGATGTGAAAATTCTCTCAAAGCTTTTAGCAAACCGTTTGAATAAAGTCATAACATCTCTGATTCACCCTGACCAAGTTGGATTTATTAATGGCTGCAGCTCTACAGATAATATAAGGAGCTTTATTAATATAATGTGGTCTGTGGCAGATGTTCAATCCCTGGTGGCAGCCATTTCTTTAGATGCGGAAAAGGCCTTTGATTTGGTTGAATGGGGCTATTTGTTAAAAATACTGGATATGTATGGGTTTGGTAGTAAGTTTATCCAGTTACTTTACAATCAACCAGAAGCTGCAGTACAAACCAATGGACTCATATCAGACTATTTTGCCCTGGGGAGGGGAACCAGACAAGGCTCACCCTTATCACCCTTGTTATTTTGCTTGGCCTTAGAGCCATTGGCAGCTGCTATAAGAAAGGCTACTGATTTCCCAGGCATAATGGCAGAGGGTAAAGTACATAAACTTATGCTTTTTGCAGATTGATTGATTGATTACTTTATTCTGAACAATAAAGAAGAAAGATATAAAAATAAAAATTTAAATAAAAAATACAATAATCAAAACATCATTTTTGCAGATGTCATATTATTATTTGTCTCTGAACCATGTCGATCAGTGCCTTCTCTCATCTCATCTCATTATCTGTAGCCGCTTTATCCTGTTCTACAGGCTCTCAGGCAAGCTGGAGCCTATCCCAGCTGACTACGGGCGAAAGGCGGGGTACACCCTGGACAAGTCGCCAGGTCATCACAGGGCTGACACATAGACACAGACAACCATTCACACTCACATTCACACCTACGGTCAATTTAGAGTCACCAGTTAACCTAACCTGCATGTCTTTGGACTGTGGGGGAAACCGGAGCACCCGGAGGAAACCCACACGAACACGGGGAGAACATGCAAACTCCACACAGAAAGGCCCTCGCCAGCCACGGGGCTCGAACCCAGACCTTCTTGCTGTGAGGCGACAGCGCTAACCACTACACCACCGTGCCGCTGAAGTTAAAGTCATAAGTTTCTAAAAAAAATTAAAAATACTTAAGTAAAGTACAGATGCTCAAAAAGTGTACTTAAGTACAGTACTCAAGTAAATGTACTTCATTACTATCCACCTCTGATGATGACTGCAAGGATGGATCACATTTCTGTATCATATTGTAATAATCAGACCTGGAGCTGGTGTGCCTGCTAGGAACATTTTGGCCACCAGAGGGAGACATGTGCAGTCCTCCAGTTAATTACTCTCAACTGGTCTCACCTGTCCCTGAGTCTATTAAGGGAACCTTCGCACTCACTGGCTGCTCAGTCTTGAGTTCATTTTGAGGGTACGATCAAGTTGGTATTGGTAATTTTGAAAACTAGAGCTGTACTCTAGCCTTTCCTCTGCTCCAGGTTCGGTTCGGTTCGTCTCGTCTCGTCAACCTAGCCATCCTTTCAAGTCCCACCTCTTAACGGGGGGATTGAGTTCCTTCTTTCTCTTCAGCCTCTTTGAGGACAGAAGGCATCTGTTTACAGTTTTCTGTAGTTTTTCAGTTTCATTAAAGTGCCATTCCACCATTGGATGTATTCTTTGGCATAAAATACAATATATTTTGACAACATATATAAATGGTATCACTAGATAGAGAAATCTTTTAGCTTCAAAATGATATATCAAACATAAATTTTTGACAACGACAAGTATATTAATTTTGCGACCAAAGTCACCTACCCTTTTAATTTCCGCGCGTGATGTCATCGGCAGGTTCCCCTTCTTGTGTACCGTGTGACGTGGCACATATTATCAGCAATGGCGGATAGAACGTGATAAAAATAATACCAATAAATCTAGCTAATACCAATAAATCTAGCTAACTGAAAGATTAACTCAAAATTTTTCGCAATTTTTTTGGCCCCCATGTACGAGGAGAAATGACTCTCTCACTTTGGGAGTTTCCTGGTCTAAAAATAGACCGACACGTGGTACACAAGAAGGGGAACCTGCCGATGACATCACGTTTCACTACCGCGCGGAAATTAAAAGGGTAGGTGACTTTGGTCGCAAAATTAATATACTTGTCGTCAAAAAATTATGTTTGATATATCATTTTGAAGCTAAAAGATTTCTCTGTCTAGTCATGTTGTCATAAAATATATTGTATTTTATGCCAAAGAATACATCCAATGGTGGAATGGCACTTTAAGCGTTCTGTCCACTGCGGTGGTGCAGTAGGTAGCATGTTGGGTTCTAAGTGCCAACAACCTCCTGGGTTTGGTCTCTGCTTAAGGAAGGTGGAAACAAAGTTAATAAATCTAATTGTTGGGTTATTATAATGTAACCAATTGAGTCAGATTTTCTGAACCCTTAAGCTAACTCTGCACTTGGGGCCCATTTTCCTGCCTCCCCTGTTCCATTCTTTTTTTTTTTATTTATAGAATTTATTTTCATGAAGTCAGTGCAACAACCAGCAAACACAATACGCGAGTGTCTTTAAAAATATAATTGTAGATTATTTCCTGGTGATTGTGCATAAGGTACATTATTAACAGCTGGAGTGCACTATGATGACATGCTTGAGGGTTTGTTGTTTTGATAAACCTCACTAAGATTTGGCATGATGGCAAATCTAGTAGCATTGTTGTACATAATTAAATCAGGTTGTATTTAGTTAATACCAATATAAAATAAGAATTAACTACAACCCCGATTCCAGAAAAGTTGGGACAAAGTACAAACTGTAAATAAAAACGGACTGCAATAATTTACAAATCTCAAAAACTGATATTGTATTCACAATAGAACATAGACAACATATCAAATGTCGAAAGTGAGACATTTTGAAATTTCATGCCAAATATTGGCTCATTTGAAATTTCATGACAGCAACACATCTCAAAAAAGTTGGGACAGGGGCAATAAGAGGCTGGAAAAGTTAAAGGTACAAAAAAGGAACAGCTGGAGGACCAAATTGCAACTCATTAGGTCAATTGGCAATAGGTCATTAACATGACTGGGTATAAAAAGAGCATCTTGGAGTGGCAGCGGCTCTCAGAAGTAAAGATGGGAAGAGGATCACCAATCCCCCTAATTCTGCACCGACAAATAGTGGAGCAATATCAGAAAGGAGTTCGACAGTGTAAAATTGCAAAGAGTTTGAACATATCATCACCTACAGTGCATAATATCATCAAAAGATTCAGAGAATCTGGAAGAATCTCTGTGCGTAAGGGTCAAGGCCGGAAAACCATACTGGGTGCCCGTGATCTTCGGGCCCTTAGACGGCACTGCATCACATACAGGCATGCTTCTGTATTGGAAATCACAAAATGGGCTCAGGAATATTTCCAGAGAACATTATCTGTGAACACAATTCACCGTGCCATCCGCCGTTGCCAGCTAAAACTCTATAGTTCAAAGAAGAAGCCATATCTAAACATGATCCAGAAGCGCAGACGTCTTCTCTGGGCCAAGGCTCATTTAAAATGGACTGTGGCAAAGTGGAAAACTGTTCTGTGGTCAGACGAATCAAAATTTGAAGTTCTTTATGGAAATCAGGGACATTGTGTCATTCGGACTAAAGAGGAGAAGGACGACCCAAGTTGTTATCAGCGCTCAGTTCAGAAGCCTGCATCTCTGATGGTATGGGGTTGCATTAGTGCGTGTGGCATGGGCAGCTTACACATCTGGAAAGACACCATCAGTGCTGAAAGGTATATCCAGGTTCTAGAGCAACATATGCTCCCATCTAGACGACGTCTCTTTCAGGGAAGACCTTGCATTTTCCAACATGACAATGCCAAACCACATACTGCATCATGGCTGCGTAGAAGAAGGGTCCGGGTACTGAACTGGCCAGCCTGCAGTCCAGATCTTTCACCCATAGAAAACATTTGGCGCATCATAAAACGGAAGATATGACAAAAAAAGACCTAAGACAGTTGAGCAACTAGAATCCTACCTTAGACAAGAATGGGTTAACATTCCTATCCCTAAACTTGAGCAACTTGTCTCCTCAGTCCCCAGACGTTTACAGACTGTTGTAAAGAGAAAAGGGGATGTCTCACAGTGGTAAACATGGCCTTGTCCCAACTTTTTTGAGATGTGTTGTTGTCATGAAATTTAAAATCACCTAATTTCTCTCTTTAAATGATACATTTTCTCAGTTTAAACATTTGATATGTCATCTATGTTCTATTCTGAATAAAATATGGAATTTTGAAACTTCCACATCATTGCATTCCATTTTTATTTACAATTTGTACTTTGTCCCAACTTTTTTGGAATTGGGGTTGTAAGAATGAATGAAGATTATCAAGATTTAAATGCTCATTTAAGTAATTTTTCCTAATGCACTTCTCATATTTCTCATAGTTATGGCTGATAATTGCATGAAATTGACAAACAGTATTTTGAGACAAAGTTCTCTATATTTACCATCACTGATGGAAAAAAGATGATGCCACCTTATAACGTAAACCAGTAGGATGCTGAGTGTGTCAGAAACCTTTAGCGTCCACCAGTAGATGTATTTTAAAGTATAAAGGACATATCTGAATAGGCCTTGCACATGGAAATAAATGTTATTTTTTTCGTGGTCCAGTTTCCATCAAATTCTGCGCTCTGATTGGCTGGCGAGCGGGTCTGTATCCTACGATACGGACCCCGGTTATGGACCTCTGGTGACTCGCTCGTTCACAACAACAAAAAAAAACATGGTAGCAATTTTTGTCAAAATTTATCTTTTTTATAAGATTTATTTATCAAAAATCTTATACGTTTTTGGCAGCATTTCTCAGCATAATAACAAACTTTACAGCATGGATAGCGATAATGACAGTGTTCACAGCGAAAGTGAGTTTTACTACCCTGAGGAAGAAGAAATAAAACATTTCAGGAGAAAGCTAAAACCTGGAACTGTTGCTAACGCCGAGCAAAAACATGGCTGAATCCTGAATGACTCAATTTTATATAAATAGGGGACTACATAGGCGGCAAAATGTGTTGTTTTGGTTTTTTTTCTCTCCTGCCATGGAAGTGCACTTGTATACCGAGGAGGAAGCAATTTACATTACAGCCATGAATGAGGATTCAAAATAGCGGCTTGGCTCTGTTTTCCCTTTCGGGCGCTCTCGTTTTCTGTTAGAATTTGGTAAAGAAAAAAATAGATTATTTACCAGCTTAAGGTCGGTCCGTATGGTGAAATACCGTGACCTCGGCCCAGAGAGCCTCGGTCAGTACTTTCAAGACCTCGGTCATGGTATTTCACGATACGGACCTCCCAGCTGGTAAATAACATATGTATATCACCTGAAAACAAGGTCTCTCCTGTAATAGTGACACACGTTACTTAGTTTGGTTACAGATTTCTGTCCAACATTAGTATAGTGCAATAAGAGCTGTGATGAAAATAACTGATAAGAGCTGATAGAGGGAATGAGCTGTCGCTTGATGATATTACCCAAGTATTACGACAGCAGGAGTTTGCATGTTCTCCCCGTGTCCGCGTGGGTTTCCTCCGGGTGCTCCGGTTTCCCCCACAGTCCAAAGACATGCAGGTTAGGTTAACTGGTGACTCTAAATTGACTGTAGGTGTGAATGTGAGTGTGAATGGTTGTCTGTGTCTATGTGTCAGCCCTGTGATGACCTGGCGACTTGTCCAGGGTGTACCCCGCCTTTCGCCCGTAGTCAGCTGGGATAGGCTCCAGCTTGCCTGCGACCCTGTAGAAGGATAAAGCGGCTAGAGATAATGAGATGAGATCACGACAGCACAGAAATAAATGGCATATCAAATGCAATATGATCTTTACCGTCATTTTCAATCAGCTGTAATATAATGGACTCAAAGAGACTTCTGCTCTCACAGGCTATTTGACTATATTCAGACAGACATAAATGGAATATATTACATGGTTGCGCGAAGATGTGAAGTTTATCTTCGAGTGCTGAATGTATACCGTATATTCGAGAGAGTAAAACAAACAAGTGAAAATATTTTCAACGTGAGAAGGTAAACTTCATATCTTTACAAAACCATGCAATGTTATTATTATATGGGGAGACACACACACAAAAAAACCCCCTGCAAGTTAATCAAAAGAATTTAAATTTTGAACTGGTTCGTCACTTTGCCATTCCATGTCCAGTCAGCGGGAAAACTCACAGTGATGTCATCGGAGTGAAATATTGGTAATTATACATACAGGACACTTTCAATAGAATAAAAACATGTATTCCGTTCCCTTCTAGCGGATTTCCTTCATTTGGTTTGATAGCATGCAATTTTGTTAGCATATCGCTTATCCTATGTGCATTACATCACTCTACTCAATGGAGAATGAGTGTTGAATATGGTTTATGACATTGCATGGTTGTCAAGACAATGTGACATCACATGTCAGAGACGTAAAACTTCTGCGCTAGCAAGCGACTGTGACAATTTGTAAACAAACATGGCCGCCAGGTTTGCTTCGTTAAATACGGAAGATTTTGAGAGAATTTTGAAAGAGCAAGAGGCATTGAGCACCCAAAAGGAATGTGTATAATAATATCTTGCTTATTTTTAATGATATCTGATATATTCCAGTCAGCTACTTGTCTTTGACTCGTTCAATATCATGCTAGCTGAATGGAATATATCTGATATACTACTCAAAGCCAGCCAATATTTAAATGTCGCTCATATCCACGATGTACTTCGTAGGAAAAATGAGAGTTTTTCAACACGATAAATTTCATATCTTCAAGCCGTGTGATTTTTCTTTTTATGATACACATTCACAAAGTTCCCGTATTTATCAAAACAATTCATCGATTTCCTCACAAACGACAGATTTGTCACGGTTTTTGTTCTCTATGTCCCGAATGTAGTAATAAAAACATTTTCCCAGTAAAACACTTGTTTCCATATAATATAAAATTTTACTCTTAAATATTGTAAGCCAAACAGCACTTCCTGCAGGCACACTATCAAATTCCATAAAATTGCAAAATTCTCATCTCATTATCTCTAGCTGCTTTATCCTGTTCTACAGGGTCGCAGGCAAGCTGGAGCCTATCCCAGCTGACTACAGGCGAGAGGCGGGGTACACCCTGGACAAGTCGCCAGGTCATCACACTCACATTCACACCTACAGTCAATTTAGAGTCACCAGTTAACCTAACCTGCATGTCTTTGGACTGTGGGGGAAACCGGAGCACCCGGAGGAAACCCACGCGGACACGGGGAGAACATGCAAACTCCGCACAGAAAGGCCCTCGCCGGCCACGGGGCTCGAACCCGGACCTTCTTGCTGTGAGGCGACAACGCTAACCACTACACCACCGTGCCGCCCTACTGCAAAATTCTGTTTCAGCAAATTACTGTCAAATGATGGTCATCTACTATACAGGGTTAATACCTCCCCCCCCTTCTCTTTCTTCTCTGGCCCAGGTTTGAGGAAATTGGGTCTCTTAGGGTTTGGTAACGGGACATATTTGAATAATTCCTGCCCATGTTCACAGAGTTCTGCCTTCAGGATCTTAAAGCAGATACGCAGAGCCATGGCCTCACTTTTTGTTTATAAATGCCTTGAGACCTCAAGAATGGCACAGGAACAGTTTTAAGCATTAACAATAAATCTAATATAGTCATTTTTATGATTAAAGTGATTCATATAGGTAGCGGTCTGAGTTGAACGACCTTGACATCTGTGACGTCACAGCAGGAAGTCTATCAGTCTCGTCGCCATTTCCGCTATACTAAAACACAGAGCTGACTGCAACTCCGATCCTCTATTTTGAGCTAATTTATCGCCGTGCCATGTAGATGTGTTGCTGGCCGGTGCAGCAACACGGCAGAAGGTGGATTTACGTTGCATTCATGGCCCAAGGATGTTCAAACTGCAAAGATTTGGACGCGTTTTGCAAGAAGTTCACGGACACATTGGGCGTCTACGAAGCGGTCTCTCCTCTGCTCTGCACGTTTTACTGAAGACTCTTACGAAACCTCTGATCTGTTGAGGAGTGTTGGCTATAAGCTCATATTGAAAGAGGGTGCAGTACCAACAATTAAAGAAAACAACAAAAAAAAGGAAAGTATCTATTTTATTTTATTTTTTTTAAAGGAAAGTGAGTTCAGTTGCACCAGTTCTCCTGGAGTGAGCCGAGGGTTGTTGCTAAAACCCAGGATCGAACGGGATGAGACGGGACACATTGCTCGGGCAGTGACCTCCCTGCGGTTGTTGCTAAAACCGGTGACGTTCCGTTCTGTCCCGGGTTTTAGTAATTGCCCGAGCCCAGCAGTAATGGTGGAATACACAGTATGAAGAAGTGAATGAGTGGCGCAGCCTCTTATTTCTAAACTGGATATTGCTGCCATCTCACCCTTACATGGAAGAAATGAATGAATGGAGAACTGAACAAACAACTGAAAATCAGATTGTTTCAAAAACAATCGGCCACAAGATCGGCCTTCAAGAAGCGAGAACGCAGACGGGTAAGCTCCGACTCTCATTTGGATAAAAAAGCACGTTGTTTACCTGCATTTAGATTAATCCATGTAACTTGTATTGTGTGTTTAAGTTACCGGTATAATATTATTTAATTTGCTTCAGAATGTGATTGTCTCAGTTCATCTGATTATTTAATTAGCCTTTTACGTTTTATCAGTGAAAATGCATGCATGTACGGTACATGTATGCTGCATAAGTTATAACACCCATCCTGTTTTAATGAGAGTCGACCCACAATCAGTGAAGTCAAATCAGTCTTAGTTGAGCAAGTCGGTAACGGTATTTCTTACTTTCACCATAAATTTTTATTTACATGACTTTGGTCTAGGGCGGCACGGTGGTGTAGTGGTTAGCGCTGTCGCCTCACAGCAAGAAGGTCCGGGTTCGAGCCCCGGGGCTGGCAAGGGCCTTTCTGTGTGGAGTTTGCATGTTCTCCCCGTGTCCACGTGGGTTTCCTCCGGGTGCTCCGGTTTCCCCCACAGTCCAAAGACATGCAGGTTAGGTTAACTGGTGACTCTAAATTGACCGTAGGTGTGAATGTGAGTGTGAATGGTTGTCTGTGTCTATGTGTCAGCCCTGTGATGACCTGGCGACTTGTCCAGGGTGTACCCCGCCTTTCGCCCGTAGTCAGCTGGGATAGGCTCCAGCTTGCCTGCGACCCTGTAGAACAGGATAAAGCGGCTAGAGATAATGAGATGAGATGAGACTTTGGTCTATAGCTATAAAAGGCCTCGGCCTTAAAACCAGTTACTGCTGTGACATCACACACTCAGGGCTGGCTGGCTCAGCTCGAATGCCAACTTTGCGGTCGATTTTAACTCTCAAAAATATATATTTATTTCCATTTATGCAGCATACAAGAGTCAAGGATGGAGATACTATCCACTCAGAAATGTATTTAAAAATAAAGGTTCTGTGTATCTCCTTTAAGTGGCCTGTCATGTTTTGGCTGCTCCTGGTTAGGGGTCGCCACAGCAGATCTTTCATCTCCATCGCTCCCTGTCTTCCGCATCCTTCTCTACCACACCTGCCACTTTCATCTCCTCTCTCACCACATCCATGGATCTCCTCTTTGGCCTTCCTCGTTTTCATTTGCCTGGCAGCTCCATCCTCAACATTCTCCTTCCCACATGCTCTGCATCTCTTCTCAGGATGTGCCCGTACCATCTCAGTCTCATCTCTCTTAGCTTCATTCCCAAGCTCTCTACATGTGCTGTCCCTCTGATGTGCTCGTTCCTTATCCTGTCCAACCTCCCATCGCAAACCTTAACATCCTCAACTCCGCCACCTCCAACTCTGCCTCCTGCCTCTTCGTTAAGGGTACGGTCTCCAATCCATACATCACAGCTGGTCTCACTACCGTCTTATACATCTTACCTTTCACTTTTGCTGGGACTTTCTGATCACAAATGACTCCCGAAATCCTTCTCCAACTGCTCCACCCTGCCTGCACACTCTCTCTCTTTCTCACCTCACCATCGCAGCCCCCATTTTCCTACACAGTTGACCCCAGGTACTTGAATTCACCAACTTTCTTTACGTCTACTCCTTGCATCTTCACTACACTCTCATCCGCATTCTCATTGATGCACATGTATTCTGTTTTGCTCCTGCTCACCTTCATTCCTCTTCGTTCCAGTGCATCCCTCCATCTCTCCAAACCCAGCTCAACCTCCTTTCTACTTTCACCACATATCACAATATCATCCGCAAACATCATGTTCCATGGTGACTCTTGCCTCACTTCGTCCGTCAAGCCATCCATCACTATGGCAAACAAGAAAGGACTCAAAGCAGATCCTTGATGGAGTCCCACCTTCACCTTGAACCATTCAGTCGTTCCAACTGCACACCTCACTGCTGTTTCACTGTTCTCATACATGTCTTGCACCACTCTGAGATACTTCTCATTCACTCCACTCTTTCTCATACAATACCATAACTCATCTCTTGGCACTCTATCGTATGCCTTCTCCAGGTCTACAAACGCACAGTGTAGCTTTCTCTGGCCTTCCCTGTACTTCTCCATTAACATTCTTAAAGCAAAAATTGCATCCGACGTGCTCTTCCTTGGCATAAACCCGTACTGCTGTTCACAGATTGCTACCTCTCTTCTCAATCTCGCCTCCAATACCCTTTCCCATAACTTCATGGTCTGGCTCATCAGTTTCATTCCTCTGTAATTACTGCAGCTCTGTACATCTCCCTTATTCTTTGCATATTGGGACTAGCACACACTTTCGCCATTCATCTGGCATTTTCTCATTCTCTAGGATCTTAAACAATCTCGTTAGGAACTCCACAGCCGTCTCACCTTTAAAGGGCACATCTTGGGTATATTTAGGAGCAAGATCAATGTAATTCTCTTATTTTATATTAAACTTTGGTCAAATATGTGTCACATTTTTTGCATTTTGTGCAATTTTTTTTTTACCTTGTGCAATCCCAGAAAAATTCAGTTGAAATCAAGCCATTTGAGGCGAATTGGTCCGCCTCTGAAAAAACTTGGCATTTGGATTTCCCGGCAAACACTGATTTTCATGACATCGCGTGCGGGACGCCTCCCTCTGAATCCCACGTCAGCGTTGGTTTGTTTGAGAATACGACCTGGTGGTTTTCTGCAAATTTCTTCAATGTGATCACGTACATACATGTCAACCCCTACGGATTTCCCGTATTCCCTACGGATTTTGGCATTTTAAAAATGGTACGGGCGTAGTGGTATTCAACTATGGATTTTTCTACATTTTCACCTTAAAATTATTTTGATTTATTACCATCAAAAAAATCGTCATGAAATACGAAAATGCATGGGAGCCGCCATTTTCTACATTTAGAATTACTCAACTGGTACTTCCGCTAGTACCAACAAGCCATTCCGAATGTCTGAGCATGCGCAATTGTGATTTTCCTGCACACCGAGCGGGAAATAACAGCACATGTAGCGTAACAATAGACAGGTCAAGAGGTCAAGATGTCGCCACCACCGAAGAAAAAACTCAAAACATCTAAAACTGGAGGTCGCTTTCTTCCCGAATGGACAGAAACATTCAATGGAATAATTATCGCTTCCAAAATGGGTGCGGAGTATGTCAACTGCACAATTTGTTGTAGAGACGTGAAAGTGTTTGCCTCTGGAATTTACGACGTGAGGGAACACATGAAATCTCAAATGCATGTGAAGAATGCAAACCAGAAAAAGAGACAGCCATCAATTAATTTCTTCACGCAAAAGCCAACAAAGGTTGTATCTGACATTAGGTATTAGGTAAGATCTGATGCATTTTTATTATGCATGAAATATTACTATGGATCTGGTATGGAAATTATGGATTTCTTTACCAGGGAGTACAGGTGAGAGCCGTGAGGGCTTGACATGTATGCACGTAATTATTAAAATGGTTAACAGATGTATCGTAGGAGGGTGTAGCAACAACAATCTTGATGGGATTAGTACTCATCGTTTCCTGAAAGACCGGACAATAAGAGAGAACTGGGAGCGCTTCATGCGAGGCACCCGGAAAAACTGGCAACATGCAACAGACCACAGCATCATATGCGGGGCTCTCAGCCTGCTGGCGGATCCACATGTGACGTCACGAATCTGGATCAATCTGTCTCCAGACTCCCTTGGGATTTTTCCAGACGTGTTTTATTTTATTTTTCTGCTGGAGACGGATGGCCTTGAGCAAAATTACCCTTCTGGATGAGTGTGTACAGGGGCGTCACTAGGAATTAAGCTTTACTGGGGCACTCCCCCCCGACACACACACACACACACACACACACACACACACACACACAAAATGCCCCCCCTCGCACAATGCACCTTAACGTTCCTGTCCCCAACCCAGGGACGCAGGAACTAGGGGTGCTGAGGGTGCTGCAGCACCCCCCTCCTGGACAACAGACGCAACTACAACATTGGCGTTGTAAATTCAGGCATACGTTTTTCTTTTATTCTAAAATAAAAACAAAATGAAAAAACATTTTTTTTCTAATTTTTACATGCTTATAAGTAGTTTTAAATGTAATTTAAAAATTTGGTTTGAGGTGAGTGATAAACGTTTAGACCTCAACCAGACCGGAAAGAACAGTGGTGTAGAACAGTGCACTGGTGGCGGGAGAGTTCGTTTAGCTAGTGGTGTGTGTCAATGTAGCAGCAATAAGCCAGAAAAGGATTTCTGATTTCTTTAAAGATGGAGGGGGCTGCCTCCGCTGCGTGTGTGAGAGCAGGAGAACACGAACGCGAGTGTGGACTATGAACGATGTCAAAATGCGGCCGTAAATAATTTAATAGGCCCTCTCTTCTTTTAGTATGGTTAATCTTATTAAGGTTATGGTTATCTTGTTTTTGTCACCTAAAAATGTACGCCTACGAGTACGACCTATCATAGTTTGGATGTTTGATACCATGGACAGCTACGCGGCGCGCTCTGGCTGAGAACGCACTTTGTATTTTTCATCTTTTGTCTAAAAAAATAAATGCACTTATTATTGAATACATGTGAGTGTCTCAGTAAATGTAAGATTATAGCTCTGGCCTGGCTTTTAGTAGCCTACTGTAAGAAATAATACTGAGAATATAGCCTTTGGGCTATATTTGGTGCATCATCTGATGACAT
The DNA here is from genome assembly GCF_027579695.1 of Neoarius graeffei. Classification (NCBI taxonomy): domain Eukaryota; kingdom Metazoa; phylum Chordata; class Actinopteri; order Siluriformes; family Ariidae; genus Neoarius; species Neoarius graeffei. The sequence goes on along the minus strand of NC_083585.1, from coordinate 42,757,001 downwards.
AGCCTACAGCACCCTGCATTTCAGATGAGTTCCTGCGTCCCTGCCCCAACCTATGCAAAGTGGATAATTCTCATGCTCTCGTGGATGAAGTTATGCGAGGAACAGGTCAGCGAGACGGAAAACACATCCCAGTCCCCAAAAAATTTATTGTTGGCATTTGGGCTTTTAATGCATGCTGATGCTAAACGTGTCACCTCAACTCTCACGATTCACGAACTTAGCTGGTTAGTTATGACTGACTAGCACATAGCCTACAACCTTAATCTTACCTCTCTCACCCTCCTCCTCATCTGTCACTGTTTCCCTGCCCCTGTCTCTGCTTCATGAGAAGAATTGTCTGATATCCATCTGGAAAAGTAATTTAATATCGTTTAATTCGATGTAGTTTAATGGGTTTGTTAGAATATGGTTTGCTTAGTTTTGTTGCAAAAACTTTGCGCTACCTTAACTCATCCAGAGCCCGTTCTCTGACTCATCCAAAGAGTAGACTCATCTCTCCAGTAGGCTAAATGGACTCACGGCACGCCGCACGCACGCTATGTTTACAGTGAGAATCTCCCAGACCAATCAGAAAATTAGTTAGAAAGAAGAGGCGATAGAAGTTTGAAACACACTCTGTCCTACTACTACAGGGCTCGACATTAACAGTAGCCCGATTGCCCGGGGCAACCATTCAATAGATTCAGACAACCAGACTCTCTCAAATGCTTGCCCGATCGGGCAACTACCCAAATATGTCAACTTGCGTGAAAAATGATGTTTATTCATTCATATTATGATGAAATTCCATCACGATTTGCGATTGTTTGACTCGGAAAGACCGTGTCCATGTTATCATTACGGGATGTTCAACAACTAGCGGAATTCACATTTGCACATCTCGGGCTCGCAATGCAGTTTCCCATTGCTAATAATTATCGCGTAGTGCATATTCAGTGTTCTATTCAGACCCTCCAGGATTTCGCGATGTTGTGATTTGCAACTTCAACGCAAATTCAACCAGTCCCCGCGGATTCAGGGTGGTGTTACAATTCTATCCAATCACCGCAACTTTCCCGCAAATTTGACCAATCGTTGGCGTCGTCTTGAGGTGACGTCGACAAACTACCTTCCGCCTTACTTCCGTGTATACGTTCAAGAGAAGCAGCATGTGCGCAGTGTTGCCAGATTGGGCGGTTTCAAGTGCATTTTGGCGGGTTTTGAACATATTTTGGGCTGGAAAACGTCAGCAGTATCTGGCAACGCTGCATGATGTGCGAGTCAGTGTTTATAGGCTTAAATTCTGTTACTGAAAGTGTGTTATGTTTACAGTGAAGGACTGTGTGCACTTTACATTATTTTTTTTTTTACTTAATACAAGAAACTAATGGATGCCAACATTTTTGCCAAAATGGTATTTTATTTTCCATTGTTTAGGCAGCTTCAGCATCATACTGTGAGATTCTGTTCAAATTGTTTTTTTTTCTTCAATGAAGCCTGAGCCATTTATTTTATTAGTTTATAATTATTGTTTAATTTAGTCTTCAGGAGAGACTGCCTGCACACAGTACTAGTATTAATAGTTTTTTTTTCTTACATGAAAGCTGAGGCATTTATATTATATTTTCAGGTAACTTCATGTTGTGCTGTGAGGTTCTCTGCACTTTAACTTTTGAACCAACAGGTGCATTTGGATAAGTAAAGCCTATTTTTCTGCATTTTTGTAGTCCTGGTAATCTTTTATATTGGTGAAGTTGTTTATAGGACCATTTCTCAGTGTCTTTGTTTTTTTTTAATCAATAGTTTTTCAGTAATAACTTAATATTTAACATATCACTCAATTTTAATCACAAAAAGAGAAAATCGCAACAATTTCTCGCAACTTTCACTTCCTCCCGCAATGTAATTGCAACAAAAACCTAAAAAACACCGCAACTTTCATCGCAATTTTTTGGAAAACCCCCCGCAACATCAGACATTTTAGCCCGCAACAATCACAAAAAAGGCCCGCGAAATCCTGGGGGGACTGTCTATTGGTATGTCCTTCACTACATGACTAAAGCCTAGGTCACAACCAGACATACGATTTTTTGGCCGTGCGATTTTTGGGGTTTCCCAAATCGCTGCGGTTTTTTTTGTTCATGGAGAAAGACGCGCGTTGGCCGTAAGTTTGTCTTGCAACCTGAAAAAAACGTAAGTGCCCGTAGAGTTTGTTTGACATGACAAAGAACCTCTGCGGCCAGTCTGCGGCTCGAAAATCAGCACATCACACACGTGCCCTCCGTGCATTTCACGCGCACCCTCCGTGCGTTTCTTGCGTTTTTTGCACGTAGACCGGCCGTAGGAGCACGTACGGCTGGTTGTGACCGAGGCTTAATTACCGCATTACTCGCACGGGGCGCTAGTGTCAATGCTTGCTGATACAGACAGCGTCTGAGAAGGTTGAAGAATAAATAAAAAAATATGTAATATTTGGGCAGGGCGGCACGGTGGTGTAGTGGTTAGCGCTGTCGCCTCACAGCAAGAAGGTCCGGGTTTGAGCCCCGTGGCCGGCGAGGGCCTTTCTGTGTGGAGTTTGCATGTTCTCCCTGTGTCCGCGTGGGTTTCCTCCGGGTGCTCCGGTTTCCCCCACAGTCCAAAGACATGCAGGTTAGGTTAACTGGTGACTCTAAATTGACCGTAGGTGTGAATGTGAGTGTGAATGGTTGTCTGTGTCTATGTGTCAGCCCTGTGATGACCTGGCGACTTGTCCAGGGTGTACCCCGCCTTTGCCCATAGTCAGCTGGGATAGGCTCCAGCTTGCCTGCGACCCTGTAGAAGGATAAAGCGGCTAGAGATAATGAGATGAGATGAGATGTAATATTTGGGCAGGGCGGCATGGTGGTGTAGTGGTTAGCGCTGTCGCCTCACAGCAAGAAGGTCCGGGTTTGAGCCCCGTGGCCGGCGAGGGCCTTTCTGTGCGGAGTTTGCATGTTCTCCCCGTGTCCGCGTGGGTTTCCTCCGGGTGCTCCGGTTTCCCCCACAGTCCAAAGACATGCAGGTTAGGTTAACTGGTGACTCTAAATTGACCGTAGGTGTGAATGTGAGTGTGAATGGTTGTCTGTGTCTATGTGTCAGCCCTGTGATGACCTGGGGACTTGTCCAGGGTGTACCCCGCCTTTCGCCCGTAGTCAGCTGGGATAGGCTCCAGCTTGCCTGCGACCCTGTAGAACAGGATAAAGCAGCTACAGATAATGAGATGAGATGAGATATTTGGGCAACCATGTTCTGAGTTCGGGCAACCAGATTTCTACATATGGTTGCCCGAATGGGCAACCATGTCTCAAAGGTAGAGCCCTGCCTACAACTGACAGTAGATAAATGATCTGCCAAAGAAACTAGTTTGTTACAAAAATCTTTCAACATTTTCTTAATGGGGCACAGCTGATTTTTACTGGGGCACGTACCCCAGTAAAAAAGGCCTAGTGACGCCCCTGAGTGTGTAAAGGGACATACTTTCATATTAAAAAAAACGAAATTGGTCCAGGATGTGCACTTTAAATACCCTGTACAGTGTCTATAAAATGACTGACAGGAGGTGCAGCCAATCACAAACAAATATTCCGGACCGGAAGTCAGCTTTCCAAACTCGTTTTCTTTTAGACTTAATGACAAACTCAAGTCTTTACGGCTTTAAATCATTTCTGAAATATCGTTTTCATGTTCCAGGTTATTTTTAAAGCTAAAAATACTAATTAATAAAAATCTGTGAGTGTACCTTTAAGGCTGATTCACACTGCACGGTTTGGGTCAGTATAATGCAGGTATACGGTCCTTAATGCAAACATTATAAATCCCAAACGTGCAGAGAAGCTGTGGCTGTGAGGTAAAGGCAGTGGGTTTAAATAACTCGACGCGCTCACAGACAAAGCCCGAGCACAAAGCAGCTGAGGGAGACCAGTGCAAGATGCGTTTCACAAACAAACTGCATCTGTGGAGGAAGTCGGCGCGGGTAATGAAGCGGCTGCAGGAGGAGAGGAGTGTTCAGAGCAGGGAGTTCAGTTTGCTGTGCTGACAGGGCGCACAATAACAGCGCTGATAGTCATTCAGGCATTTCATCTTTTTAAATCGTATTTCTCCAGCCGAGTAGAGTAGTGCAGTGTGGGGGTGTAAACTTACCGGACTGCGCGGTGTAAAGAACCGCAGCCAGGCAGAGAAACCGCAGCCCAGTCTCGGCTCTCATCGCTGGCTTCATCACAGTCCCGTGGGCGGCCTGGATTTTTTTTTTAAATTGTTCCTCAGAAGTGATGTTCAATAAACTCCGAGAACAGATTCGAGTCAGTCCTCACTAAATGTTCCTAAATCCGACCAAAACACAGCCGGGTTCCGGTTTACCTCAGGGTATGAGCGCGAGCGCAGCTCCTCATCTGCTCCAGCACGAGCGCCTGCGCCACATCCCATCACCATCACCCCATCCCACCCCATCCCATCACCCCCATCCCACCCCATCCCATCACCATCACCCCATCCCACCCCATCACCCCCATCCCACCCCATCCCATCACCATCACCCCATCCCACCCCATCACCACCATCCCACCCCATCCTCATCACCCCCATCCCACCCCATCACCATCACCCCCATCCCACCCCATCACCATCACCCCCATCCCACCCCATCACCATCACCCCATCCCACCCCATCACCATCACCCCCATCCCACCCCATCCCATCACCATCACCCCCATCCCACCCCATCACCATCACCCCATCCCACCCCATCACCATCACCCCATCCCACCCCATCACCATCACCCCATCCCACCCCATCACCCCCATCCCACCCCATCCTCATCACCCCCATCCCACACCATCACCCCCATCCCACCCCATCCCATCACCCCCATCCCACCCCATCACCATCACCCCATCCCACCCCATCACCATCACCCCCATCCCACCCCATCCCATCACCATCACCCCCATCCCACCCCATCACCATCACCCCCATCCCACCCCATCACCATCACCCCATCCCACCCCATCACCATCACCCCATCCCACCCCATCACCCCCATCCCACCCCATCCTCATCACCCCCATCCCACACCATCACCCCCATCCCACCCCATCCCATCACCCCCATCCCACCCCATCACCATCACCCCATCCCACCCCATCACCATCACCCCCATCCCACCCCATCCCATCACCATCACCCCCATCCCACCCCATCACCATCACCCCCATCCCACCCCATCCCATCACCATCACCCCCATCCCACCCCATCCCATCACCATCACCCCCATCCCACCCCATCACCATCACCCCATCCCACCCCATCACCATCATCCCCATCCCACCCCATCCCATCACATCACCCCCATCCCATCACCATCACCCCATCCCACCCCATCACCCCCATCCCACCCCATCCCATCACCATCACCCCCATCCCACCCCATCCCATCACCATCACCCCCATCTCACCCCATCCTCATCACCCCCATCCCACCCCTCCCATCACCATCACCCCCATCCCACCCCATCACCATCACCCCATCCCACCCCATCACCATCACCCCATCCCATCACCATCCCACCCCATCCCACCTCATCCCATCACCCCATCCCACCCCATCACCATCACCCCATCCCACCCCATCCCATCACCCCATCCCACCCCATCACCATCACCCCCATCCCACCCCATCACCATCACCCCATCCCATCATCATCACCCCATCCCATCACCATCACCCCATCCCACCATCCCATCACCATCCCCATCACCCCATCCCCATTCCATCACCATCATCCCATCCCATCACCATCACCCCATCCCATCACCATCATCCCATCACCATCACCCCCATCCCATCATCACCATCATCACCCCATCCCATCCCCATCACCCCATCCCATCACCATCACCCCCATCCCATCACCATCCCATCACTATCACCCCCATCACCATCCCATCCTCATCACCCCCATCCCATCCCATCCCATCACCCCCATCCCCATCCCATCACCACCGGCCCCAGCCTCTCCACTCTGAGTGAGGTTTAAATCCCCCACTGTAGACCTGCACAGTCTTACTCTCCCACTAACAGACTACCGTGGAGCCCATAAAGGTGTTTTTAAAGTTATAACATGCTCCCCAAGGTAATAACTTCAATAGAATTCATCACACACTTGTGAAATTCCTCTCTGCATTTAACCCATCTGAAGCATTGAACACACACACACATACATACCCAGAGCAGTGGGCAGCCATGCTAACAGCACCTGGGGAGCAGTTGGGAGTTAGGTGGCTTGCTCAAGGGCAGCTCAGCCCAAGGCCGTCCCATATTAACCTAACCGCATGTCTTTGGACTGTGGGGGAAAGCGGAGCACCCAGAGGAAACCCACGCGGACACGGGGAGAACATGCAAACTCCACACATCACATTTGTGGGGTCGATTAAATGCTCAAAATGGCCAGAAAAATGTCTTGACTATATTTTCTATTCATTTTACAACTTATGGTGGTAAATAAAAGTGTGACTTTTCATGGAAAACACAAAATTGTCTGGGTGACCCCAAACTTTTGAACGGTAGTGTACATCACATCACATACAGTAGATCATCATGCATCACATCACATAGATCATCATGCATCACATCACGTATATATCATATATCATATCATATCATATCATATCATATCATGCATCACATATATATCATATATCAAATCATATATCATACATCACATATACATCACATCACATATATCATGCATCACATCACATGTATACCGTATATCATATCCTACATCATATATATCATATATCACATCATATCATATGTCATTGTAACGTACAACAATACTGGAGTGCAGTCCTCATCAGTGTAAAACAAACTAATAAAAGGATTTAAATTAAGCTAAAACTTAAACTAATATAAAAATTATAAAAACAGTCACTCACAGAGACAACAGTAAACTAATGAACTAATACTGTATTAAAAAAAAAAAGCCTAACTTAAACACTATAAAAATTATAAAAACGGTCAAACACACACACCAGGGGCGTAGTTAGGATTTTTCAAAGGGGGGGGTCACACACTGACTGGCAGCCTGAGTACATTATGTAACAAAAAATAATTACCATTGCTAGTTTTAGGTAGCTTAGAAACTGGCTCTTCCATTATTGCTGTTTCTTCCATGTTTTCCTGATGTTGTGTTCTAGAAATGGCACACTAAATCTTAGCTTCGAAGCCACAAAATGCAACTTTGATGGAAAAAATAAATAAATAAATTGCTTACCTCTCTTCACATCAAAAGAAGGAGGAAAGTTTCGCTTGTTTTGACATGGGGAATTATTAACACGAGGACATACTTGTAATTCGCAACTAAAAAGACTGCAGCTACACTGGCATCTTGACCATGCTTTCTAGTGCGATTGTGTTGAGCTTGTGCAGAACTGTCAGTCCTGCGCATCTTGGTTCGTGCACCTGAAGGCACGCCTTGGGCTGGGTGCACGCTTAATGTGCTCTGGCACGCGCGCCGTTAACAAAACACCTGTCTTTAATCACTGAACTGTGTTTGGGCTTTTTAAGGACTGCGCCCATGCAAGGACGATGCAAAGTATTACGCTGCATCTAGTGTGCCTTACTGAGCCTTGTTTCCTGTTCTTGTTGACCTCCTGGTTTTTCAACTCCTGTTTCTCGTCCCTTGATCTTGTATAGTTTTGCCTCAGATATTCTGTCCACGCCTCAATTGACCTCCTGCCTGTTTCCTCGATTACGACTTTGTCTGCTGTTTCGGATTGTTTGCCTGTTGTGTGCATTTCACTCACTTTATGCTCATATTGCACTGGGCATATTATTTAACATATCTGCACTTACATCCACCTCTCCTGCACACACTCTGGCAAACTGGGTTTTCGCGCCCAAACCACAGGAAGTCCATACAAGGTTATAGAAACCTTAATGAGGCTGAGGTGACGATCTAGTCTCATCTCATCTCATTATCTCTAGCCGCTTTATCCTTCTACAGGGTCGCAGGCAAGCTGGAGCCTATCCCAGCTGACTACGGGCGAAAGGCGGGGTACACCCCGGACAAGTCGCCAGGTCATCACAGGGCTGACACATAGACACAGACAACCATTCACACTCACATTCACACCTACGCTCAATTTAGAGTCACCAGTTAACCTAACCTGCATGTCTTTGGACTGTGGGGGAAACCGGAGCACCCAGAGGAAACCCACGCGGACATGGGGAGAACATGCAAACTCCACACAGAAAGGCCCTGTTAGGACTAGGACTGTTTTGGCCTCTAGAGGCCGCTGTTATTTCCTTTTCATGTCGTGTTCATTTTGGCCTCTAGAGGCCGCCACTGTTCCTGTGTTTTGAGTTTGTGTTAATTGCCTAATTATCTTCACCTGTGTCCTTAATTAGTTTGTCTATTTATACCCCTGAGTTCAGTCCTCTTGTCACGGAGTCTTTGTGCTGTTATGTTTATCTCCAGTTTCCTTTGTACTGTGTTTTTTGATCTTCTTAGCTTTTGTATTTTTGCACTTTGCTTTTCTTTTGGATTATACTCTTTGTTTTTTTTTTGTCTTTTGTTTTGCCCTGTATATAGTGTATATAGTTTAAATAAACCTTTTGATTCTTTTTCTACTTCCGCCTCACGCCTCTGCATTTGAGTCATCCCCCTGGTGGCCTAGTGGGGGTTTGCTGGATTACCACACCAACGAACCAGGTTCGAATCCCAGCAAAACCCTAACAGAAAGACTCCGTCATGACCGACTCAGCAGAGGCTGCTTCAACTGTCTACCCGGCCAACCTTCAGGGAATTATGGCAGCTTTGACACGCTTCGGAGCGACCATGGACGCTCATGGACGTACGCTCACCAGCCAACATGAGGCCCTTGCTCGCCACGAGGAACTGCTTCAGCAAATTGGGAAAACCCTGGCACAGCTGACATCTCTGCCTGCATCTCCTGCTCCTGATCCAGTTCCTGCTCCTGATCCAGCTCCCACTCCTGCTCCAGTGCCTCCTGCCATGCTGCCTTCTTCACCTCGCGAACCCAGCCTTCCTGCACCACAGAGGTATGACGGCAAGCACAGTGAGTGCCGAGAGTTCCTTACCCAGTGTCAACTCACCTTTGAGCTTCAGCCTACCACCTACACTACGGATCGCCGCAAGATTGCCTTTGTGATCACCTTATTAGCTGGTAAGGCGCGAGCCTGGGCTACTGCTATCTGGCAAAGACAGGGACCTGAGTGCTTTGATTTCCAGCTGTTTTCTGAAGAGATGCTTCGGGTCTTCGATCAGGCAGACATCAGTACCGACGCAGCCCGAAAGCTCATGTCCATCCGGCAAGGAGGAAGCGTCGCAGATTACGCCATCTCGTTCCGAACACTCGCAGCAGTAAGTGGATGGAACGAGACTGCCCTGGTGTCAGCCTTCCACCATGGTCTGTCTGACCCCATCAAGGACGGTCTGGCCTCTATTGGATGCCCAAGTGACCTCGAAACCCTCATCTCACATGCTATTCGTCTGGACAACAGGATGAGAGAACGCCACCAAGCCTTGAGCCCCCCCAGCCTCCCTACCTCTACCTGGAGACCGTCTACCTCCTTCAGTGACTGTCCAGAACCCATGCAAGTGGGTCGTACTCGCCTCTCCGCATCTGAGAGGGAGCGCAGAAGGAGGGACAAGTGCTGCATCTACTGTGGCAAGCCTGGTCACTTCCGAGCATCATGTCCCGAACTCTTGGGAAAAGGACCGCCCCGTCCAGCCGAGGGAGGGTTGTGACGGGGCCTACCCTCTCTCCCGGACTCCCTGGCCAAGGAATCTACATCCCGGTCTCCATCTCCTGGGGTGAGTCTGTCCACTCTTGTCAAGCTTTGATAGACTCAGGGGCGGCTGGGAACTTTATGGATATTCACTTCGCCCAAAGCATCAATATTCCGACTGCACCTCTTGAAGTCCCACTGTCTGTGTCTGCCCTCGATGGCCAAGCGTTAGGTGATGGAAGAGTCACCCAAGTTACTTCTCCAGTTTTCCTCCAGTCTCAAGGTCACAAGGAAGAAATATCCCTGCACCTGATTCCTTCACCTGAGTTCCCAGTTATTCTAGGCCTTCCTTGGCTTACTCGCCACAACCCTCGCATAGACTGGGTAACAAGCCAGGTTGTGGAATGGGGCCCTGCATGCCATGCCTCTTGTCTGCTCTCTAGCTCTCCTGTGTCTCCTGCCGAGCCCCCTGATCTCACCGAGTTATCTCAAGTTCCCACAGAGTACTGGGATCTCAAGGAGGTATTCAGCAAGAGCAGGGCCGCCGTTCTTCCTCCGCACCGGGCCTACGACTGTGCCATCGACTTGCTCCCTGGGACTACCCCTCCTCGTGGCAGACTGTTTTCACTCTCTCAGCCAGAACGCAAGGCCATGGAGGAATACCTCAAAGATGCCCTGGTCTCTGGGTTTATTCGACCCTCCACTTCACCTGCTGGAGCCGGCTTCTTCTTTGTCGGCAAGAAGGATGGGGGGCTCCGACCATGTATTGATTACAGGGGCCTGAATAAGATCACTGTGCGCAACCGATATCCCCTTCCGCTGATGTCCACAGCTTTCGACCTGCTCCAAGGCGCCACCGTCTTCACCAAGTTGGACCTACGGAACGCATACCACCTCATCCGTATCCGACAGGGAGACGAGTGGAAGACTGCCTTTAACACCCCGTCTGGGCACTACGAATACCAGGTGATGCCCTTCGGACTCACCAACGCACCAGCTGTTTTTCAGGCCCTAATCAACGACGTCTTAAGGGACATGATTAACCTATACGTTTTTGTCTACCTCGACGACATCCTTATCTTTTCCAAGACCGTGCAGGAGCACCGCCACCATGTCCGCCAGGTTCTCCAGAGGCTGCTACAGAACAATCTGTTCGCCAAGGCCCAGAAATGCGAATTTCATGTTCCCGAGGTCTCCTTTCTGGGATTTATTGTACGGACAGGCCAACTCCAAATGGACCCTGCCAAGACCCTGGCCGTCCGGGATTGGCCTACTCCCAAGTCCGTTAAGGAGGTTCAGCGGTTCTTAGGATTCGCTAACTTCTACCGCAAGTTCATCAGGAACTTCAGTTCTGTGGCAGCACCCATGTCAGACCTCACCAAAGGGACAGGTGGATCTTATGGCTGGTCTCCTCAGGCAGAAAAGGCGTTCAAAGACCTCAAGGACCGCTTCTGCACGGCACCCATTCTGGTTCTTCCGGACACCTCCCAACCATTCATCGTGGAGGTGGACGCCTCGGACAGTGGTGTCGGCGCGGTGCTCTCTCAACGTTCGGAAGGAAAGCTGCACCCCTGCGCTTACTTCTCCCACCGCCTGAGTCCTGCTGAGTCCCGGTACGATGTGGGGGATCGAGAACTGCTAGCGGTCAAACTGGCCCTTGAGGAGTGGAGGCACTGGCTGGAGGGAGCACAACATCCATTCCTGGTTTGGACTGACCACAAGAACCTGGAGTACCTCCAGCAAGCCAAGAGACATAACCCTCGACAGGCTAGGTGGGCCCTGTTTTTCAGTCGGTTTGACTTCACCCTCTCATACCGCCCCGGCTCCAAGAACACCAAACCTGACGCACTGTCCAGGCTGTTCTCTGCCACTAACAGGGAGAATGAAGTCGGGCCTATTATCCCTGTGTCCCGGATTGTGGCCCCTGTCCGCTGGGGTATTGAGGAGGCTGTCCGACGAGCCCAACGCCAGGACCCCGGTCCTGGGACGGGGCCACCAGGCCTCTTGTACGTCCCACATCAAGCCCGGGCCAAGGTTCTCCAGTGGGGTCACTCTTCCCCTCTCACCGCCCACCCGGGAGCTCGGAGGACCCTGGACTTCCTGAAAAGACGCTTCTGGTGGCCTAACATGGAAAAGGAAGTAAGGTCATTTGTCCTGTCCTGTGAGGTTTGCACCAGAACCAAGAACCCACGACAGCGTCCCCAGGGTCTCCTGCATCCTCTGACCATTCCCCGGCGTCCCTGGTCCCACGTGGCAGTCGACTTTATCACGGGTCTCCCTGAGTCACAAGGTAACACGGTCATTTTGGTCTTAGTTGACAGATTCTCCAAGGCCTGCCGCTTCATACCACTGTGCAAACTCCCCTCTGCTCTTGAAACTGCGAAACTTTTGTTTAATCATGTCTTCCGAGTCTTTGGTCTTCCACAGGACATCGTCTCAGACCGAGGGCCCCAGTTCTCCTCCCGAGTGTGGCACGGGTTCTGCAAGGTCATCGGAGCCACTGCCAGCCTCTCCTCTGGGTTTCACCCACAGTCCAATGGTCAGACGGAGAGGCTCAACCAGGACCTGGAAACCACCCTGCGAGGCCTGGCTATGGATAACCCGACATCGTGGAGCACCTGGCTGCCATGGGCGGAGTACGCCCACAACACCCTGCAGTCATCGGCCACCAAGCTGTCGCCATTCCAGTGCCAATTCGGGTTCCAGCCACCTCTGTTCCCGGACCAGGAGGAGGACGTGGGGGTGCCCTCGGTCAACCAATATGTGAGACGGTGTCGCAAGACCTGGAGCAAGGTCAGGAAGACCCTCATACAGACCTCCAGAACCAACCAGACTCAGGCCAACCGCCATAGAAGACCTGCACACGCTTTCCGCCCTGGGCAGCGTGTTTGGCTGTCCACTAAGGACCTTCCACTGCGGGTGGAGAACCGCAAGCTTGCTCCTCGCTACATTGGCCCCTTCAAGGTGGTGCGCAGGGTGAACCCTGTCTCCTACCGGCTCCAGTTGCCCCGGACTCTGAGGATCAACCCCACTTTCCATGTTTCCCTGTTACGGCCCGTACTGACGTCTACGTATGCCCCTGCCCCTAGGAACCCCCCACCCCCCCGCATCTTCCAGGGGCAGACTGTGTTCACTGTGAATCGCCTGCTTGACTCCCGCCGGGTCCGCGGCGGGTTGCAATATCTGGTGGACTGGGAGGGCTATGGTCCTGAGGAGCGCTGCTGGGTTCCTGCTCGGGATGTCCTTGATAAAGAACTATGTCGGGACTTCCATTCGGCCCATCCGGATCGCCCTGGGAACGTCAGGAGACGCTCCTAGAGGGGGGGGTCCTGTTAGGACTAGGACTGTTTTGGCCTCTAGAGGCCGCTGTTATTTCCTTTTCATGTCGTGTTCATTTTGGCCTCTAGAGGCCGCCACTGTTCCTGTGTTTTGAGTTTGTGTTAATTGCCTAATTATCTTCACCTGTGTCCTTAATTAGTTTGTCTATTTATACCCCTGAGTTCAGTCCTCTTGTCACGGAGTCTTTGTGCTGTTATGTTTATCTCCAGTTTCCTTTGTACTGTGTTTTTTGATCTTCTTAGCTTTTGTATTTTTGCACTTTGCTTTTCTTTTGGATTATACTCTTTGTTTTTTTTTTGTCTTTTGTTTTGCCCTGTATATAGTGTATATAGTTTAAATAAACCTTTTGATTCTTTTTCTACTTCCGCCTCACGCCTCTGCATTTGAGTCATCCCCCTGGTGGCCTAGTGGGGGTTTGCTGGATTATCACACCAACGAACCAGGTTCGAATCCCAGCAAAACCCTAACAGGCCCTCGCCGGCCACGGGGCTCGAACCCGGACCTTCTTGCTGTGAGGTGACAGCGCTAACCACTACACCACCGTGCCGCCACGATCTAGTTTAAAAAAAAAAAGTTAGAAAAATTACAGTGGGCGCTTTTCTAATATTCTTATACGGCTATTGAAAAAATGTATGGTCTGACGGGGGGGTCACGGGCACCCCAGAACCACCCCCACCCCAGCTACTCCCCTGCACACAACTGCATTCAACCGGAAACATTGCACAGGTCCCTTATTGCATAGTATAAAAATACCTGGACACTAAGAGCAGGTTAGTGAACCCTGACCTGATGTTTGGAATTTAGAGTTCGTATGGCAGTTGGGTAGAAGCTGTTCTTGAGTCTATTTGTTCTAGCTTTGATGGCCCTATAGCTCCTGCCTGACGGTAGTAACTCAGAGTGTGACCGGGGTGAGATGTGTCCTTTAGGATGTTATCGGCTCTCCTGAAGCAGCGGGAACTTCTACACACATTAGCGAATGGTCTGTTTTACAGATTAAAGCTGGTTTTCTCATCTCGCGATATTTTCTTACAGAACTCTTTTTATTTCAGAAAGGTAGCGTTTCCGTTTACTCTTCATGCCATGTTATGCGAAAAATGTGTTTTCATTTCAATTTTGTGAAATATTGCTTTCTCGAATCATCTGAAAAAACAACCTCATGTGAGCGGAAAAACTTATTTGCAGTATTTGAGTGTTTTTTTTTCCTGAAATTCACGGGTTTCTGTTACTCTTTTTTTAGTTAATGCCATATTTTATTTTGTATACCTCCTGTACTTCATTTTGGACCACAATGGAAATAAGTGTTTACACTTTATTCTGCACTTTAGGGGTGGCATGGTTAGCACAGTCGCCTCACAGCAAGAAGGTTCTGGGTTCGCGGCTTGCGAGGGCCTTTCTGTGTGGAGTTTGCATGTTCTCCCCGTGTCTGCGTGGGTTTCCTCCGGGTGCTCCGGTTTCCCCCACAGTCCAAAGACATGCAGGTTAGGCTAATTGGTGGCTCTAAATTGACCGTAGATGTGAATGTGAGTGTGAATGGTTGTTTGTCTCTGTGTTAGCCCTGTGATGACCTGCCGACTTGTCCAGGGTGTACCCTGCCTTTCACCCGTAGTCAGCTGGGATAGGCTCCAGCTTGCCTGCGACCCTGTAGGACAGGATAACTGGCTACAGATAATGGATGGATAGTTCATAATTTTTTTTTTTAGTTAATGCCATATTTTATTTTGTATACCTCCTGTACTTCATCCCCCCCCCCTTTTGTTTATACCCCCTTTTTGCCACTTGATATACTTGGACCACAATGGAAATAAGTGTTTACACTTGATTCCGCACTCTAGGGGTGGCACAGTTGGTGTAGTTGTTAGCACAGTCACCTCACAGCAAGAAGGTTCTGGGTTTGAGCCCAGAGGCCGGCAACGGCCTTTCTGTGTGGAGTTTGCATGTTCTCCCCGTGTCTGTGTGGGTTTCCTCCGGGTGCTCCGGGTTCCCTCACAGTCCAAAGACATGCAGTGAGGTTAAAATGGGACGGCCTTGGGCTGAGGTGCCCTTGAGCGAGGCACCTAACTCCCAACTGCTCCCCGGGCGCTGTTAGCATGGCTGCCCACTGCTCTGGGTATGTGTGTGCGTGCTCATTGCTCACGTGTGTGCGTGTGTTCACTGCTTCAGATAGGTTAAATGCAGAGAGGAATTTCACAATGATGAATAAAGTTCTTCTTATTATTATGATTATTGTGCTAGCCATGTATTTTAATGTGCACTGTACTTGTATTTTGTACATTATTTACTACATAAACTCTATCATAATCATCCAATTAGTACCTGGTTACCGGAAACCCGGCTTCGTACTTCCTGTCTATCACTAATGATAAATGTAGTGGTGCCACTTCAGCAATATACTTGTGCACCTGGGACTTAAGAGAAATTACATTTAAATATTTCTTGAATATCCAATAAAGTAATATTACATCACGCCCTCTATGTAAAAGCCAGTCTAAAATAGTCTACATTTCCTCACATTTGGTCCAAATGATAGGAGCTGTTAGCTTGGATACTGATGCTAATGCTAACACTTGGG